>NC_134362.1:127325804-127582604 GCF_048569485.1 Anomaloglossus baeobatrachus
TAACAGCGACTTACAAGGTCGCTGTTACGTCACCGAAAATGGTGACGTAACAGCGACGTCGTTGTCGCTGTCGCTTAGTGTGAACCCAGCTTAAGGCCCAGTCACACACAACGACTTACCAGCGATCCCGAAAACGATGCGACCTGTCATGTAGAACTGTTGAAGGGTCTTCATCCCCCTCCTCTTCTTCTGCAGCCACAGGTCGTCATGACGATTATCTGATCGGCCTGGAAGCTTAAGGTATTTATGACTGCAGAGAAAGACAATTCTTTGTAATATTGGCGGGAAAACTCCCAAAGCAGGTTTTTTAAGTGCTGCTTTAATGCTAGAAAAATGGAAAACATATTGCCAGAATCCCTGCGTCGTGCGGAACCCAGCGCATCGTCTCACCTGACGAGGAGATCGACGGAATCACGACAAATTAGTATTGGCCAGTAAAATTGTACTAGAGGCGTTGTGTTTGGTATCAATGTAACTGTAAAATCAAGATATAAAATATGACGCTAATATCTTTCACCTGTGTGACCCAGGAGCAAAGATATGAAAAACCCTAGAATTATGGAACTTTGTGAACATCAGAGCACAGCCCACAAGAGACCATAAAATGATGTCACAGAGAAAGGGGGGCTACCTAATGTATAATAGGAACAGCTTCGTTCTGGGGGGCAGTCAGTACTGGAGGGCATCATGAAGGGTGATGCTGGCCGATTCTAACATCTTCTTCTCTTGGAGTTCCCTCCTACTCCCTAAGCAGACGTCACTTCTATGGCATAAGCTTAGTAAGTCTCACTTTTATACCTTTTATTTTAATGTAACTGTTATGCTGTAATGTGTATTGTTCCCTTTTGTAAATTCTTGTATATTCTTTAAACACTGCCTATTTTCGGATTAAATATATAAAAATTTAAGAGTTTCTTTCCTTATGCTTTATATACGAATCCAAAACCCCGAAGGGCCTTATGCTATCTGAAACGGGTCCCCAGCTACCTGTAGAAAGTCTGGGTGGTGGCAGCGTAATTGTATTGCATTGAATTATTGGAGTGCTATCATTAAGGGTACCGAGGTATATAAATATTCCATTAGCAGGAATCGGGGATATATACATTTACCCTTGCTGTGAGACCTCCAATATTTGGCATTATCAGCTCAGCAGCCCCATCTTATGCATTGTCCTGCAGTACCAAAAGTGGCCTGCAGACAAGGGGGGCGCTAGAGAGTAGTCGTGTGTGACAAATCAGTGAACAGCTGCGGATTTCTGAGTGACTTCCCTGGCTGTTCGTGACAAATTCCCCTTTTTTGAGGTAGCATGGGAGATTGATTTGCCAATCGTCTCCTAAGCCTACCTCGCTGGCATCCCCCTGCCGGGACAGCCGATCAGCGTTGCCATGCTCAACACCCTTCCTGTGTTGAATGGTAAAGTCATACTGCTGTAGTGCCAAGCTGCACCGCAGTAGCTTACCATTGTCGCCGGCCACCCGGTGTAGCCAGCTGAGAGGGTTGTGGTCTGTCACTATGGTGAAGTTGCGTCCATATAGGTAGGGCTGCAGTTTCCACAGGGCCCACACTATAGCGAGGCACTCCTTCTCCACAGTGGCGTAGGCCACTTCCCGGGATAAGAGCTTGCGGCTGAGAAACATCACCGGATGCTCTTCTCCCTTCCCATTTACCTGGCTGAGTACTGCACCAAGGCCAAATGCACTGGCATCAGTCTGAACTATGAACCGTCGGGTGAAGTCCGGGGCTTTTAGGATTGGGGAACTGGAGAGGGCAGCTTTCAGTGCCCTGAAGGATCGTTCACAGTCATCTGTCCAGGTGACTACTTGCGGTAGCTTCTTTTTGGTGAGGTCCGTCAATGGCTTAGCAAGAGCACTATAGTTAGGAATGAACTTCCTATAGTACCCTGCCATACCCAAGAAGGACATCACCTGCTTCTTTGACTTGGGGTTAGGCCAGGAGGTGATGGCATCAACCTTCCCTGGCTCTGGTTTCAGGGTCCCGCCACCCACTCTGTGTCCGAGGTACTGTACCTCCGTCATGCCGATCTGACACTTCCCTGGCTTTATAGTCAGACCAGCGCTTTGGATCCGCCTGAGCACCTGCTCCAGGTGCCCCAGGTGTTCCTCCCAAGTGGGACTAAAGATGGCAATGTCATCCAGGTAAGCTACTGCAAACCCTCCTAGTCCCTCGAGCAGCTGGTCGACCAATCGCTGGAAAGTGGCAGGAGCATTTCTCATGCCAAAGGGCATGACAAGGGATTCATACAGCCCGAATGGGGTGATGAAGGCGGACCTTTCCTGTGCTTCCTTGGACATAGGAATCTGCCAGTACCCTCGACTCAGGTCCATGATGGTCAGGTACCGGGCCCCGGCTAAGCATCGATGCGTGGCATTGGGTACGCATCGGGTGCTGTGATTGCATTTAGCCTCCTGTAGTCCACACAAAACCGGGTTGTCCGGTCCTTTTTTGGAACCAAGACTACAGGCGAGGCCCATGCACTTTTGGACCTCTGGATTACTCCCAGGACTAGCATTTCATCGATCTCCCTTTTTATGTCCTTTTGTACCTTTAGGGAGACACGGTATGGGGGTTGACGAACTGGGGAATGACTCCCTGTGTCCACCTGGTGGGTGGCTAGGGATGTCTTCCCTGGGACATTCGTGAAGGTCATCAGGTAGGGCCGGAATACCTCCCGCAGCTGGGACCTTTGGCCCAGGGATAGCTGTGGGTTGAATGTCGCCTCCTCGATAGACCCTCCATCCCGGGCCGAGGCGAGCAAGTCCACCAAGACTTCACTTTCGCCTTCCTCGGGAAGACTACACACAGGAAGGGCAAAGGCTTCCCTGTCATGATGAGCTTTCATCATGTTGACATGGAAGACCTTTTGCCTCTTCCTGGCATGGTCGATGGTGACCACATAGTTTACGTCATTGAGGCGCTGATGCACCAGGTATGGACCCTCCCAGGCCGCCTGAAGCTTGTTCTGGGTCATTCGAACTAGGACCCACTTCTGACCCACTTCGTACACCCGCTCTCGAGCGTGTTGGTCGTACCATCGCTTCTGGCTGGCCTGGGCTTGCGCCATATTCTCATGCACCATCTGCGTCATTAACTGCATTTTAAAAAATAAGAAATAACGTTTGGAACTCCATTCTATGTCTGAACTGGGTGCAAAAACCTAAAAAAAAATCACTATGGGGAGATAAGGTATGCACACCAGTGACTATGTAAGGGGGAATACATGTAATAGCAGAAACTGTTTTTTTAGGTTTTTGCACCCAGTTCAGACATAGAATGGAGTTCCAAACGTTATTTCTTATTTGTTAGTAGTTTTTCATTTTTGAACCCTCCCCATACACACCTATTGCCAATCCACATCGTATATATAGCCTGGGTCTCAGCTTCCCATACACGGTAAGTTTTTTAACTGCATGAGAGGACACACACAAGCTAGGGACCCCAATGTAGAGAAATACTTTGGCGTAGTGTTGGGGCTCTATTGCATTGATCAATTCAGTAGCTAAATTTCTCTTTATTCATATATTCATGGCAGTAATGCAGGTTCCATTTTTCACATTTCACTCTGACATATAGCTATTGAATTTTTCATGTCAGTATTCACACAGCAGTTTCTGCTATTACATGTATTCCCCCTTACATAGTCACTGGTGTGCATACCTTATCTCCCCATATTAACTGCATTTTGTCACGAAGCCGAATGACATACTCCACAACGGACACTTCTGGGGAGTTCAGTTCCTCTTCCCAGGATTCCCTTACCAGACCAAGAGGCCCCCGGACTCGTCTGCCATACAGGAGCTCGAAGGGGGAAAACCCCGTTGAGGCCTGTGGTACCTCTCTGTAGGCAAACAGCAGGTGTGAGAGATACTGCTCCCAGTCGCGTCCATGTGACTCAACCAGCATCTTAAGCATCTGCTTAAGGGTACCATTAAATCGCTCACACAAACCATTGGTTTGTGGGTGATAAGTGCTTGTGTGGCGCCCCTGACCTGGTCAGGCACCACTGAGTACTGCACCCATGCTGGGGACAGTACAATACAAGTAATCCAGATGGCTGACCGAGGTGTGACTACACAGGCGCATAGTGATCAGGTCTCACACATGTACCTTTGAGAGGACCCCTGGGGAACCCAGGAGGGGGCAAGCCTTCACCTCCACTGGAATAGTGGAGGGGGTAGAGCCTCCATCTCCAATCAAGGGGTGTGGAAGAGAGTCTGGTTGCTAGGTGGCGTAGGCAAGAACAGGAGAGGAGGGGCAGTGAGCCAGTTCAGTGTAGAGTTCAGGGAGCTCGAGTCAAGAGCAGACCCCTGGAGCTGTGCAGTCTGACAGCGTCCGCGCAGTGGCTACCGACGGGGGAGAACGGTCACCTAGGAGGGCTACCCGAAATCCAGCTTCGGCTAGAGAGAGGACAGCGGAGTGGGAAGTAAGGAGACTGCTAGGGAGAACCAGGCCCAAACGGGCGGCAGATCCCGGAGCGAGGATAGATTCACCTTTCCCTGCTAAACCTGCCGGTGTGGGGCCCTCAAAGCCCACACCACAACACTACAAAAGCCGCAGCCACGTAGCCACAGTTAGGGCCCATAGGTCACAGGAGGCAAGCAGCTGGAGTGATCTGGTCCAGGCGACAAGCACACGGCAAACGAAGGAGAGAGAGGCTGCAGCATCTTCCCTGGGTGACCCCCATAGGGACTAAAAGTCGGGGTTACCCCAAACTACTAAGGGCTAAGGAAGGCGAGTTGGTAGTCACCATCAGAAGTCAGCCTGAAGGAATACCTGGTTCCAGTCTGGTTAATTCCAGCTACGCCCGGGTCACTCACCCTATCAACTGTGAGTAAAAACCCTGAAAGACACTCTGCCTGTGTTGAGTCATTCTGCGCCTTGTGGTTCTACACATCTACACAGGGCCCTGGGGCTTGCCTCACTCTCAGGAGGCTACTACATCCGACTGCACCCACCATCAGCCCCAGGCAGCCCTTAACCTGCAGTGGCGGTCCCCACTGACCGCAAATCTGAGAGTGGCGTCACGACAAGAAGAAGATCTCCTACCTGTGACCAGATTCAGCAGCGTGGAGTCCCTGAAGGTAATGCACCGACACCGCAACACCTGTGGGGCTTCACATTTGGCGTCACGAACAGGATAAGGACTAGACCTGTTCAGACAGGTGACCATCATATGCCTGGGCGGTCCGCTTGAAAAATTGGAAGCGCCGCCATATTGCCACCATGAAAAGCGCGCTGAAAAACAACAGCAGCCCGCGCTGGAAGAAGTTACCGCCCACGAAGAGGTGTGGCTACCCAGAGATCCCCTGCAGAGTTCTGACCTTGCCAGCGATGAGAGCGGAAGCGTCCAGAGACGTCGGGACAGAAAGGGAGCCGCGCGACGCATGCCAGACCGAGCGGCGACGACTCAGACCCCGATGGTGCCACCGATGGGTGAGTCGGTGTTGCCCCGGCCAGCGCAAGTGCCCCGACCCCTGCTGCTACGACCGCGGTCCCAGAAGAGGCGCCCGGCGCGGCGACGCCGAGCGAGGCCGCAGCCACGCTAGATGCGGCCCGCCAAATCCAGGCCGCCGCAGCGATGCCCCGCCTGGCCCGCAAAGGTCCGACTGCCACGGCGATACTCATCCGTGCCGCAGGAGTGACGCTGACCCAGGCTGCCACCCTGCTGAGCCCAGTCCGCCAAGACCCCACCGCAGCAGCGACGCTCGTCCGCGCCGCAAGTGAGATGCTGAACCAGGCCGCAGCCACGCCAGGTGCGGCCCGTCAAGCCCCGATCACTGTAGCGACGCCCAGCTCCACCTGCACGGATCCCAGCGAGGCTGCGACGCCAATTCAGACCGCGGCTGCCATGCCCAGCCCGGCCCGCCAAGACCAGGCCGCCGCCATGACAGGCGCGGCCCGCCAAGACCAGGCCGCCGCCATGACAGGCGCGGCCCGCCAAGATCAGGCCGCCGCCATGCCAGGCGCGGCCCACCAAGACCAGGCCGCCGCCATGCCAGGCGCGGCCCGCCAAGATAAGATTGCATCATCATTTTCCCCGGCCTGCAAGGCCAGAGCAGACACCGCTCCCCAGTCCAAGGAGGTCCCTGCTAGGAAGCCCACGCTGGGGGAGGACCCCGCATACTGGCAGCTGAAGGCTGATATGGAGGCCAAGTTCCCACAGGAGATGGTGGACCAGTACATGCTCCCTCCGCACGCCCCTAAGGCAACCCCTGCAGCAACCACGCCGAAGAGTCCACCGCCTGGGCCAGCTGAGGAACACTCATCCCCAGCGCTGCCACAAGCAGAGTGCAGCGAAGAACTAAGGGGGAGAGGAGGGCAAGAAGCTGAAGAGTTGCCCCTGGAGCCAGCAGCAGTGCTAGTCCCAGAGCCGGAGATGCTGCCATATTCCCGCTGGGATGAGGAAGACCTGACATCTCCTGCTGACGAAGACCTGCCCAACCGCCCCACCTGGGAGCTTGTAAGCTGTACCCAGCAGAGTTCAGCCCGCAAGCCACGGCGACGCAACAGAACGCAGTTTTCCCCAGCACCACAGTCTCCAGAGCAGCAAGACGCAGTCACCGCCAGAGACCTAGAGGAAAAACAGGTCCTGAGAAAAGTCAAACCTCAGATTAGAGGACCCCTGCGTCGAGGAATTGTCGAAGATTTCAGCCTCAAATCAGGATACGGCTTTATAGTATCACCTGGTGTGAAGGAAGGGATTTTCGTCAATAGAAGGGATGTGAGAGCCCATTTGCCCAGAGGACACCCTGGAAGAAATTTGAAGATAGGAGACTCAGTGGAGTTCACTATGCATCGGGGAGAAAGAGGCTATTATGCCCTAGATGTTGCACCATGCCCTAGAAGTCCTTGCAGAAGCCCTGCAGTCACAACAGAAGATGAAGACAGAGACACTGAAGAAGAAAGAAAAGACAAGGATGGAGAAAGCAACAGGAGCCGCAGCCCTACAGGCCCAAGCCCTGGTGAGGAGGAATCTGCCTAAAGCAAAGTTCACATAAAGCAAGTTAAAGTTTTGAAAAGTTTGAAGTTTTGACCAGTTTGCAACGTTTACGTTTAAGTATGTGCCCACATAAACTTGTGTGAGAAAACCATAAACCTTAAGGCTATGAACTGGCTATAGCCACAAACTCTCGCAGTGTAAATAGTTACACCAGAGGCACCACCACCCGAGCCAGCCTGTTTAGGGGCTTGGCTCGTCTGCAACCAGGAGGAGTCCGTCCGTATATAGGGCCTTGGCTCACCTGCGACCAGAAGGGCATGCCTGTTTATGGGGCCTGGCTCTCCACCACAAAGAGGGTACCTGGTCAGCACCAACTGTGGAGGCCGCCTCTACATCCTGCCAGAAGAGGCTGAAGGCGCGGATCCACCAGGCCAGGTATACCCTGAAACCACCAGACCACGAAAGCCGCCTCTACATCCTGCCAGAAGTGGCTGAAGGCGCGGCCAACGGGAGAGGCAGATTGGAGGAAAGGTCTGGGGAAATGGATGGCCCAGACCTGGTTACCAAAAGAAACCGGTGACCTGCCTCCTGAAAGGGTTTTGGGTGGGTTAACGGACTTGTGGGTGGAGGGTGGTGATGTATGATAGCTGGTGGTCTTAAAATGTTTTATCATGCTTTTACTGTTTTATGCATTTAAACTGTTGTCTTGCAGCCCGAGGACGTGCTGGTGATAACTAAGGGGGAATGTGGCGCCCCTGACCTGGTCAGGCACCACTGAGTACTGCACCCATGCTGGGGACAGTACAATACAAGTAATCCAGATGGCTGACCGAGGTGTGACTACACAGGCGCATAGTGATCAGGTCTCACACATGTACCTTTGAGAGGACCCCTGGGGAACCCAGGAGGGGGCAAGCCTTCACCTCCACTGGAATAGTGGAGGGGGTAGAGCCTCCATCTCCAATCAAGGGGTGTGGAAGAGAGTCTGGTTGCTAGGTGGCGTAGGCAAGAACAGGAGAGGAGGGGCAGTGAGCCAGTTCAGTGTAGAGTTCAGGGAGCTCGAGTCAAGAGCAGACCCCTGGAGCTGTGCAGTCTGACAGCGTCCGTGCAGTGGCTACCGACGGGGGAGAACGGTCACCTAGGAGGGCTACCCGAAATCCAGCTTCGGCTAGAGAGAGGACAGCGGAGTGGGAAGTAAGGAGACTGCTAGGGAGAACCAGGCCCAAACGGGCGGCAGATCCCGGAGCGAGGATAGATTCACCTTTCCCTGCTAAACCTGCCGGTGTGGGGCCCTCAAAGCCCACACCACAACACTACAAAAGCCGCAGCCACGTAGCCACAGTTAGGGCCCATAGGTCACAGGAGGCAAGCAGCTGGAGTGATCTGGTCCAGGCGACAAGCACACGGCAAACGAAGGAGAGAGAGGCTGCAGCATCTTCCCTGGGTGACCCCCATAGGGACTAAAAGTCGGGGTTACCCCAAACTACTAAGGGCTAAGGAAGGCGAGTTGGTAGTCACCATCAGAAGTCAGCCTGAAGGAATACCTGGTTCCAGTCTGGTTAATCCCAGCTACGCCCGGGTCACTCACCCTATCAACTGTGAGTAAAAACCCTGAAAGACACTCTGCCTGTGTTGAGTCATTCTGCGCCTTGTGGTTCTACACATCTACACAGGGCCCTGGGGCTTGCCTCACTCTCAGGAGGCTACTACATCCGACTGCACCCACCATCAGCCCCAGGCAGCCCTTAACCTGCAGTGGCGGTCCCCACTGACCGCAAATCTGAGAGTGGCGTCACGACAAGAAGAAGATCTCCTACCTGTGACCAGATTCAGCAGCGTGGAGTCCCTGAAGGTAATGCACCGACACCGCAACACCTGTGGGGCTTCACACTTGATATCAGATGCCGCACCTGCATTTTCTTACAGAGAGCCTCCATTAGACGAGACATGAACTGAGTCCCCTGGTCGGTAAGCATCTCCCTGGGAAATCCTACTCTGGAGAATATGGTCAAGAGGGCATCTGCCACCTTATCGGCTCTAACTGAGGACAGAGCCACTGCCTCCGGATACCGGGTAGCATAGTCTACCACAGTAAGGACGAACCATTTTCCAGAGCTGCTGGGGACGGCCAGAGGCCCGACAATGTCCACAGTGACCCTCTGGAAAGGCTCTTCTATCACCGGCAAAGAGATCAGGGGAGCTTTTGGAGCAGGCCCTGACTTTCCCCACTCTTTGACATGTGATACAGGAGCGGCAGTAGTTGGCAACATCTGTCCCCCATTTTGGGCCAATAGAAGTGGTGAGACAGCCGGGCCTTGGTTTTGCTGACCCCCAAGTGTCCGAGTGGGATCTCATGGGCAATCCGCAGCAACTCACTCCTAAAGCGATGAGGCACCACCAGCTGTCTTTCCTTCAGCCACTCTTGTTGGGGGTTACAGGGAACAGTCTCCCGGTACAACTTTCCCTGGTCCCAGAATACCCTCTCCTTATCGGTCTCGGAGGAGGGCTTCTCTGCGAGGTCCCTTAACGTCTCTAGACTGGCATTAGTTCGTAGAGCCACCTGGAACTCTTGGCTAGAGACAGCCAAAAGTGACGTTAAGGTTCCAACCTCACCGGGACCCTCTGGGACCTGCTCTTGGTCCGTAACCAGTTCCGTTATCCCTCTGGGTGAAGAGGTGTCAGAAGGCAAGGTTTCATTTGCGTTCTGGGCACTCTGACTGTGGGTGACAGCACCGATGAAGGCTGTCTCCCCGGGGAATAACCACTCTTCCCCATCAGCCTGACAGGTACTACTGGCTGTGTCACTGTCTGCTGTGACACTGCTCAGCTGCATTTGACCACTGTCCTCGTGGTTCTCATGTCTGCCTCCATCTCTGTCAGCACAGACACTTGCTACCTTGGGGTCGTCCTCAGCCACGTCACCCTGCCGCGTGGCATGGCTGAGTTCCCCTGTACAAACCTCCACTTTATTACCATGCACAACATTTGTAATTACGTTCTGGGTATCCGCATTCGGGTCGCATGACTTATCAACAACATTTGCATCACATGATTTAACAACATTTGCATCACATGACTTATCAACAACATTTGTATCACATGACTTTTTGGATTCGGCAGGATCATCAGGGAGAAATTGTGCAACTAATCGCCCCAGATCAGTCCCAAATAAAATATTGGTTGGTAGATGTTCGTCCACCCCCACTTCCCTCCACCCTCTCCCAGCACCCCAGTCGAGGGGAATCAGGGCCATTGGGAAGGATTGGTGGACACCCCCAAGGCAACAGTCAGGAGTTTTCAGGGGGGTACCAGTTCGGGGCGGACCAGTGTTCTGTCGGACCCAGTGTCCTTGAGCCCCACAGTGGGGGTTCCGCCTACGGTGACGGGGTGTAGGTTTTCGCAGACCCTACCACCCGCCTCCCTTGCCAAAAGGACAGTTCCAGTAGGCCCTTGGGCCTTGGATGTGGGGTTCCTCTTCTGCCTCTCTGGACAAACGGAGCTGAGGTGTCCAGGCTGGTTGCAGGAAAAACACCTGCGAGTGTCAGAGGTGGGCCGGGCACTGGTGGATGACACAGGACCTACGGGAGGTCGGCTGGTAGGGGCAGGGGTGGTTGTAGTTGTCATCTTACCCCCTTTCCAGCTGGTGGTGGACGGCTTCCGCACCCCTGATGCACGGTTGGCCACATAGGCGTCGGCAATCTGGGCTGCTTTTGAGGCCTCCTTGGGCTCTCGGTCCATAACAAACTGTCGAACCTCCACAGGACAGACATGTAGGAGTTGGTCCTTCACCATGAGGTCCTTTAACTCCTCAAAGGATGTAACGGACAGTCCTTGGATCCACTGGTCAAAGGTGCTCTGGAGCCCACCCTCCAAATCGCTGTAGCTGTCATGAGGTCCGAGCTGGAGGGCCCGGAATTTTTTTCGGTACACCTCTGGAGTCAGCTGATACTTCCGTATTAGGGCCTGCTTTATGGCCCCATAGTTTCCACTCTGCACTTGAGGGAGACTGGCAAACGCGTCCAGGGCCTTGCCTCGCAGCCCTGGGGTTAAGTATCGTGCCCATTGTGCTGAGGGCAACTGGTACTGCAAGCAAGTCTTTTCAAATCCCCTCAGAAAGGTGTCCAAATCCCCGTCCTTTTCCATCACAGGAAAGTGCTCCGGTCGGGACTTAAAGCTGCTGGCATTATTGGACTCACCGTTTAGTGAGGAAGATGTCTGCTGCCGGGCTTTGAGGATATTCAATTCATGGTCTCTCTGGGCTTGGCGCTCTCGCTCAGCTCACTCAGCCTCTCGCTCGGCTCCCTCAGCCTCTCGATATTGCTGAATGAGGTTTAGCCGTCCCTGCCGGTCATCTGCAGCGAATTGTTGTAGAGCCATCTTCAGGAAAGAGTCCATGTTGCCCCGGTCACTGCTCTGGCTCGCAATTGATGGCGGGGACTCTGCAGAAGCACTATCCTGGGCTTGGCTTGCCTCCTCTTCTCCAGCATTGGGGGAACGGACATGCTCTGCGTCCCATTGTAAAAGTTCTTTAATGAGGTCCTGCCTCGTTTTGCCATGGCCATCAATCAACTTGGATCTGCAGAGTGCAGCAAGGACCTCCTTCTGCTGATTGTACCAGGCTTCTGACACAGCATCCATAATTGCCAAATGAAAGATAGGATAGAAAACAAGAGAGAGGGGAGGGGGTAACTGCTACACGTACAGTATTGTTCCAGGTATATTTAAACACTGAGTTCGATCCTCAAAACTTTGCAAGTTTTTAGTGAAAGGGATGATTGCTCAAACCAGATCACTAATGCTTTATATATCCCACCGCTGCCACCAATTTGTCACGAACAGCCGGGGAAGTCACTCAGAAATCCGCAGCTGTTCACTGATTTGTCACACACGACTACTCTCTAGCGCCCCCCTTGTCTGCAGGCCACTTTTGGTACTGCAGGACAATGCATAAGATGGAGCTGCTGGGCTGATAATGCCAAATATTGGAGGTCTCACAGCAAGGATAAATGTATATATCCCCGATTCCTGCTAATGGAATATTTATATACCTCGGTACCCTTAATGATAGCACTCCAATAATTCAATGCAATACAATTACGCTGCCACCACCCAGACTTTCTACAGGTAGCTGGGGACTCGGTTCGGATAGCATAAGGCCCTTCGGGGTTTTGGATTCATATATAAAGCATAAGGAAAGAAACTCTTACATTTTTATATATTTAATCCGAAAATAGGCAGTGTTTAAAGAATATACAAGAATTTACAAAAGGGAACAATACACATTACAGCATAACAGTTACATTAAAATAAAAGGTATAAAAGTGAGACTTACTAAGCTTATGCCATAGAAGTGACGTCTGCTTAGGGAGTAGGAGGGAACTCCAAGAGAAGAAGATTTTAGAATCGGCCAGCATCACCCTTCATGATGCCCTCCAGTACTGACTGCCCCCCAGAACGAAGCTGTTCCTATTATACATTAGGTAGCCCCCCTTTCTCTGTGACATCATTTTATGGTCTCTTGTGGGCTGTGCTCTGATGTTCACAAAGTTCCATAATTCTAGGGTTTTTCATATCTTTGCTCCTGGGTCACACAGGTGAAAGATATTAGCGTCATATTTTATATCTCGATTTTACAGTTACATTGATACCAAACACAACGCCTCTAGTACAATTTTACTGGCCAATACTAATTTGTCATGATTCCGTCGATCTCCTCGTCAGGTGAGATGGTGCGCTGGGTTCCGCACGACGCAGGGATTCTGGCAATATGTTTTCCATTTTTCTAGCATTAAAGCAGCACTTAAAAAACCTGCTTTGGGAGTTTTCCCGCCAATATTACAAAGAATTGTCTTTCTCTGCAGCTTTTTGGCTTTAGTTCTACCATCACCCAAAGTCATAAATACCTTAAGCTTCCAGGCCGATCAGATAATCGTCATGACGACCTGTGGCTGCAGAAGAAGAGGAGGGGGATGAAGACCCTTCAACAGTTCTACATGACACGACCTGATAAAGATTGTAGGTAAGTCGCTGGGAGGTCGCAGGTGAGATGTCACACAGTCAGATCTTACCAGCGATGCAGGAACAATACACGTCGCAGTAGCGACCTATATAACGATCTCAGCAGTCACTGTGACCCTCTCACACAGTGTCAAACACAGCGATGTGTCCTGCCCAGCAGGACATCGCCTTTGAAGAAAATGGCCTGGACCATTCTGCAAGGACTAGAAATCTCACAGGAGGGGCCTGATCGCTGGTAGGTGTCACACATAACAAGATCGCTAACGGGATTGTTACTGCATCACAGAAACCGTGACCTAGCTGCAATCTCGCTAGCAATGTTGCTATGTGTGACGGTACCTTTAGTATCAATGGAGATAAAACAAGAAAGTGGAAACAATAAGCAGAGGTACAAGACCAACTTATCTGAGCGGCGTTCTGGTAGAGAGTAGGGCTGGTTTCAGAATGTCCTTAGCACACAGGATATCCATTGAGCACCGGCAAGTAACAGGAGAAAACTACAAACAGCGAGACCCGGCAAGTCCCAGCAATCGATCAGCTTACGGTGACTCTTCTCCTCTTCCCAGAATTCACTGGAAATATGCAAATGAGCTTCCTGCTTCTCCAATCCCTGGTTTTGCGATGTCCTCAAACAGCGAGACCCGGCAAGTCCCAGCAATCGATCAGCTTACGGTGACTCTTCTCTTCCCAGAATTCACTGGAAATATGCAAATGAGCTTCCTGCTTCTCCAATCCCTGGTTTTGCGATGTCCTCAAACAGCGAGACCCGGCAAGTCCCAGCAATCGACCAGCTTACGGTGACTCTTCTCCTCTTCCCAGAATTCACTGGAAATATGCAAATGAGCTTCCTGCTTCTCCAATCCCTGGTGGTGAAAATTTCCAGGAAAGAAAAGCACAAGGTCTAAGTTTAGAAGTCACAGGGTCTCTTTGAGACAAGACAGCCCCAGCTCCGATCTCAGAGGCACCACTCTCCACCTGAAAAGGAATAGATACACCAGGCTGCCGCAAGACTGGAGCAGAAGTAAACCTCCTTTTAAGCTCATGAAAAGCCAAGACTGCCTCTGAAGACCAATTTACAACATCAGCTCCCTTCTTGGTCAAATGAATCAATGGCTTGACAACATCAGAAAAATTGCCTATGAATTTACAATAGAAATTAACAAAACCCAAAAACGTCTGAAGGCCTTTCAAAGAAGTAGGCTCAACCCAATCATGAATGGCCTGGACCTTGACCGGATCCATCACAAAAGAAGATGGGGACGAAATAAACCCCAAAAAAGAGATCTTTTGTACGCCAAACAGACATTTCGATCCCTTGACATATAATGCATTGTCCCTGAGAACCTGAAACCCTGTCCGAACCTTTTAAACATGAGAATCCCAGTCATCAGAAGAAATCAAAATGTCATCCAAATAGACAATCAAAAACTTGTCCACAAAGTCCCGGAAAATATCATTCATAAAAGATTAAAAGACGGAAGGGGCATTAGTGAGCCCAGAGGGCATCATTAGGTACTCAAAATGCCCCTCAGGGGTATTAAACGCTGTCTTCCATTCATCACCTTGCTTAATGCGAATGAGATTATATGCTCCCCGAAGATCGAGCTTAGTAAACCAACTAGCACCCTTCACTCTAGCAAACAGGTTGGAAATCAGAGGCAATAGATACTGATATTTAACTGGGATTTCATTAAAGAGACAATGAGCCATCCTTCTTTTTTTTTTTTTTCAAATTCTTTATTTAACCATAAACATGGAATCATTCCAATCTGGATCAATTGCAATACATTTCACAACCATTGTATGACTGTGTATAACAGACTAACCGTGACACATGAACATTTTTTCAACATTTTGACCTCTCCATGTTTAACAAAGGTTTTATAGTACGGGAATACCCGGTTAAATTAAGAAAGAGAGAAAAAAGGAAACGAGTAAGACAAGGAAGGTTTAGCGAGAAACGAGCTGGGGGGGGTACATAAGGGGATAGAGGGAGGGGAGGGAAAAACACTGGGACACGAACAAACACACAGCAGGAATCCACCCTCTCAGAGCACCTCCTTCCCACGGCATCCATGGGGCCCCCCTCAATCTGGGGGTATCCATGTGCCGTATTCATTAGAGTATTTAAACTCGATCCAGGGGAACCAAGTCTTGTAAAAAGCCTCATGTCTATCATGGATAGACGCTGTCAGGTCCTCCATATACAACAGTTCGTTCACCCTATTTGCCCACAACGATAACGTTGGCGGGGAAGGGGATCTCCACCTCAGAGGAATGCACATCCTAGCGGCCATCACCAGGAAGCTTAACAGAGACCATTTGTACGCACGGACAGAGGACTCTGATAATTGGAGCAGGAAAAGTTCCTGGCCCAGGGTCTGTGTGTGTCCAGTCACATGCCTGATCACTCCCCGTACCCCCTCCCAAAACTGCTATAGCACAGGGCATTCCCAGAAAATGTGTAGGAAGTCTCCCTCCTCTGTGCCACATCTCCAGCACCCCGGGTCCACTGTTGGGAACATCCTGTGTAGTTTTGTTGGGACCCTATACCACCGGGAAATGCATTTATAGTTGGCTTCTTGGAGTTTTGAATTGATGGATGCTTTGTGAGCAAGGGACAGCACCTTGTTTCTCTGCGTGGCAGAAAGGGTGAGGTCCAGGTCCGACTCCCACTGCAGGAGGAACCTAGGGGGAGGCAGATCCGTGGAGTTGTCTAGCATGGTATGTGAGATGGCCAGTGAGTGTCTAAGGGTCCCCTCCCTCCATGCATAGCTTCTCGAATTCCGTAAGGGGTCTGTCGAACTGACTGTAGTCTGGTAGAGAGCACAGAAAATGTCGAAGCTGCATAGAACGGCACGGGCCCAAAGGTCCGGGAACCCGGAAGTTCCGGAGTTCCTCCGTCGTTGGCCAATGCCCCCCGACCCCAATTTGGTAGGCTCGAAATCTATTTCGGGAGATACATAGGCGAAACACCGGGTCAGAGAGACCCGGGGAGAAATTTGGAGCGCCAACGATCGGGCACAGGGGGGAGGGTAAAGGGATTAGGGATCTCCGGACCACCTCCTGAGAACAACAAGATAGCGTGGCACCAATCGTGGGATGGGTCCTAAGTTCTGTACTAGATGGGGAAGTCACCCATGGGAGCGCCGCTAGTGGAATATCCGTGAAGCTCTGCTCCACCGATACCCAGGGTTTGGCCTTGGAGTGCCTACACCAGTCCACCACTCTGGCTAAGTGAGTGGCTACATAGTATGCCTTGAGATCCGGGAGGCCCAGCCCACCCCGGGTTCTAGGTCTACACAACAGCGACAGCGCCAACCTTGCCGGCTTGTTTGCCCACAGAAACTACGTTTGCATAGAAGAGACTGCTCTAAAGAAGGGCTTGGGGATACCGATTGGCAAGGTCTGAAGGAGGTACAGCAATCTTGGGAAGATATTCATCTTGAGAATTGCTGACCGTCCAAACCATGTGAACGTGCCTTTTGACCAGTTTTTACAATCTTCTTTTATTTTTTGGAGGAGATGAGTAAAGTTCAACTTGAATAAGGAGATCACATCTGCTGACAATTTGAGTCTCAGGTATCGCAGGTACTGCGGGGCCAATTGAAAGTCGAAGGCTCCCCACAGCTGCGAGACTACTCCCACGGGGAGGTTAACGCTCAGTGCCTCCGATTTAAACAAGTTGATCTTAAAGTTCGAGAGTGAGGAGTAGCGTTTAAATTCCTGCATTAGCGCTGGTCGCGATGTGGCTGGGTCTGTGATGAAAAATAATAGGTCGTCTGCAAAGGCCGCTATCTTATGGGTCTCGCTACCTATCTTGGGCCCTCTGATGCTCGAGTTTTTCCGAATATGTCGCAACAGGGGTTCTAGTGTAAGTATGAAAATTATTGGGGAAAGAGGACAGCCCTGCCGTGTGCCATTGGCTATTGGGAATCTCTCCGACAACACCCCATTAACCCGTATGCAGGGAAACGGTGAATTATAGAGAGATCCAATCCATCTGAGCATGTTGCCCCCCAATCCCAGAGAGGCAAGGACCATATTCAAAAACATCCAACCGACTCGGTCGAACGCCTTGTCGGCGTCCGTGGACAACAACATAACAGCGATCCACCATCTGACCTAGCCCTATGAATCAGGTTAATGGCCCTCGTGGTGTTATCCCTAGCCTCGCTGCCCAACATGAAACCCGCCTGATCAGAATGGACTATACCCCCTAACATAGCGGACAGCTGATCGGCTAAAATCTTAGCAAACAACTTTAAGTCCACATTGAGCAGGGAGATTGGATGATAATTGGCACAGCAGGTGGGATCCCTCCCCTCCTTGGGAATGACCACAATGTTAGCCGCTAGGGAGTCCCTAGGTAGTGGAGAGGATGCGCATGCTGAGATATTATTGAATGCTGCCAAAAAGTGAGGGGATAGAATAGGACTTAACCTCTTGTAATAAGACAGCGGAAGTCCATCCAGACCCGGTGCCTTAACCGAAACGGAACTCACCTCGGTCCTAAAGAAATCCCCCACGGGGGGGATTTCTTTAGGACCGAGGCGAGTTCCGTTTCGGTTATCAGAGCCTCCAATATCTCTATGTCTTCCAGTGTGAGCCTCGGGAGGCCTGAGGATCTTATGTAGTCCTGGATGCATTCCCTAGCTGTCTTCCTATCGTCCTCTATCAGAATATCGTCAATAGAGTAAAGGGCAGTGTAAAAGTCCCTAAATGCTGAAGTTATGTTGCCCGGAAGTGAGGCCCTTTCCCCCGATTGCTTCTGTATGTGAGGTACATATCCCCTCAACCTCTGGGTCCGCAATGCCCTGGCCAAGGTCCTACTGTTTTTGTTACCGAATTCGTAAAAATGCCTCCGGCATCGTGCTTGCGAGGCCTTAGCTTTATTAGAGAGTAGCGATTTCAGCTTCTTTCTTTTTTGAATGAGAAGGGTTTTGGCACCGTCGTCTAACCGGTCTTTGTGGATCCTCTCCAGGGCGTGAATGTCGGCTAGTAAAGATTCCATCTCTGCATTCCTCTCCCGCTTCATACGGGCTCCATGTTTTATAAACAGTCCTCTAACTACACATTTGTGGGCTTCCCACGTTACAGCGGGCGTGGTGTCTCCCCCCGCGCAGAGGTCAAAATATTCTTTTACCGCCGTCTGTACCTCCAACATAGTCACCTGGTCAGCCAATAGCGAAGTATTCAATATCCACTGGCCCTGTTTAATAATCGGGCGCATCAGGGAAACATTAAGGATTATCAAGGCGTGGTCAGAGAACACAATCTCATCTATTTCAGCATCCAGCAGGCAGTGGAGGTCTCTATGTCTGATAAAGAAGTGGTCCAGCCTTGAATACGAGTCATGAACCGCGGAGTAAAAGGAGTAGTCCCTGTCTGCCGGATGCTGCAACCTCCACATGTCTACTAACTGGTGTTCATGTAGACCACGCCTGATCCGGCTATGAGCGGCCCTGGGCATGTTAGAGACCCCTTCGAAGTATCCACCTCTGGATCCATAACAAAATTAAAGTCCCCTCCTATTATCAATGTGCCCTCTGAAAACTCATCCAGGATGTTCAGGAATCGCAGTAGGGCGCTACACTGTCCCGTGTTGGGCAAGTAAAGGGCCGCAAAAGTGAAGACCTGGGACTGAACCCGACCCTTTATCAAAATCTGTCTCCCCTCCTTGTCCGTGCAGGCCTCTATCAGCTCCCATGGCAGAGAACTCGCAATTAGGATGCTAGTCCCCCTGGATGGAGATGGGGAATGGTAGACCGTAGAGTATCTCCGGTCTGAAAACTTGTAAGGTTTGTCTAAATAGTAATGCGTTTCCTGTATAAAGATTACCTGAAGTCGGAGCCATCCTTCTTGACCACAAAGAAAAAACCAGCACCCAAAGGTAAAGATGATGGTCTGATGTGATGTGACCTTCTCCAAAGACTCCTTAATTGCTGACGCCTTCAATCTTTGAGCTCCTGAGAAGGTCCCTGAAGGTCTCCTTCTGCAGGTTAATTGCCAGGATGTTGAATCAGCTCCTGCCCTAGGGTCCTATACCCCTTCGTGCTCGGTACTGGTAAGGTAATTGGGCTCTCTGGTGCAGACAGTCCTCCTAGGCTACGTCCGTCACACCCCTGTCAAATGTTCCTGTTACCGGTCCCCGACTCCTGTGGTCCTGGATCACCGTCTGCGACCCAACCTGTCACCTCCCTGGGAGCTACAACTCCCCAGCTCCTCACTCTTTGAGGGCTAACACTGAACTCTGTCTCTCCTCCCACCAGTCTGCCTGACACCTAGGTGGGTGGCCCTGCTACAACTTGACCAACCCACTGGTGTGTCTGTACAGGTCATGGTGTGAGGTATGGTTGGGATTTGTAGTGCTGATGTTAGTGACACCGTTGTTGGGAACCTGGAACCAGGGGAGGTAGGCCCTGCACCCTGGAGGACAGGATGCAGTTCCCTGTAGCACCCTGATTTATTCAGGGGCCCTACACCACCATAACATCCTTTACAGGCTCTGCCAACCCCTTCCGAAAGAGAGCCGCAAGCGCCGGATCATTCCACTCAGTAAGGACCGCCCACTTAGAAAAATTCTGACAATATACTGTAGAAAAACAAAAAATGAAAATTATTAAAAAGTGTAAAAGAAAACCTTGGTCCTCTCTTCAATAATGCAGTATCAAATCCTGACGGTTATTCATACCAAGCGGGTACCGCGTCTCCAGGGTGAAGATCCAATAAGTCTCTCTGTTCAGGAGTTTCCTCCTGCGATCTCCACCTCGGACAGGTTTGTAGACCTTTTCGATGCCCATGAATTTAAAACTGCGGAGATCACCCCTATGTGTATTTCAAAAATGTTTAGAGACTGCGGAAGCAGAAAGGGCCTTGGGATTGGATGCATCGGATAAATGTCTTCTGATCCTCTTTTTAAGTGGACCAGAGGTACAACCCACATATTGAATTTCACAAATTGGACATGTTATTAGATAAATTATGTGGTCTGCGTTGCAATTAATGAAGCTACCAACGTTAAATTCTTTTCCATTAGTGGCTGATTTGAAGACTTTGCTCTTATCCACAAAGTCGCAAGTTTTGCATCTATTGGCTCCACTTCCATAGAAACCCTTTAGGTCTAACCATGTTCTTTAACTGTTATCATTGGAGAAGAGACTGGTGGATAGTAAATTTCTAAAATCTGTAAAATCTGACTCAACACTAAGATTGTATACCTCAAAAAAACAATTTTCTGAGAGTTTTTTTTTTATATTAAATTTCTATTACACTTTTTTAATAATTTTCATTTTTTGTTTTTCTACAGTGTGGTCTGCATTGCAAATATCTATAGCTACTATACTGTAATAAATATAAATATAGAATTCCAATTTGTTAATTACGATGTGCAATACAGGGTAATATTGTGGTACCGTGTTAGTATTTCAATTGATTTTTCTGGCTATGTCCCAAGAATGACAAAAGTATTTTAGGAGTGATACCTAATAAGGTATCACTCCAAAATACTTTTGTAATTCTTGGGACATAGTATTTCAATCAATTTGTTAATTAAAATAATCATAACTTGAGATACATTCCCCCCACGACATTAATGAATAGCTTGTAACCCTATGTAGTCCGAATCCTTTAGGGATTTTTTAGGCCTTTTGCCACACATATACCCCTTGATATCGATGGTCTGAGACAACTATAGTTCTATTAATTTATAACATCTAAATAACTGTTTATAATTCCCGAACACCGGGTGCGACGGTATATCATTGAGGAAATTTTATGTACTTGTGCCCCTCTATAACCAAGTTTAACATCCCTATTACTTTTATATACTTGTAATGTCATCCCTATTATGTATGCGGGATCCTTATTAGCCGCAACTGGATGATCACAGCAATTTGTTAGGTATACTACAACACCTGACCTCTTACATTAGCGGGGATCTTAATATACTTTGTCATACATAATTTATGAGGTTTCTAGTCTGATAATATTGATATTACTATCACAATATTTGAACAATATATGGTTCTTTTTACACTTAACATATAACATTTTTGGTGTGAACGTGAATCACACTTAGATGACAATCCTGGTTTTATAAGAATTAGCGGTATTCATTATAATATTCTTTTACATCTTCTTTTACATCTTCTTTATACTGATGATACTGATCCCCTCAATTAATGTAATAATACTAGCTATACTATAACCATAAACAGGGGTAATATCCTTATATATGGATTTATATATTGGAATGGATTGTGTTTATAATATAAAGAATTTATCTTACCACATTTTACTAATCCTTTATGATATTTAATATTTGTATACATAATTTAATGAGAATATGTTAAGAAAATACATTAGATATTAAACACAACAGGGACAATATGTTACGATTGAAGATTCCCCTGTTTATATTTTTCCTGCCTATTTATGTTTTTGTTACTGTTTTTCTGTCTATTTTGTCAGATAATATGTACGATTTTATTATCCATCCACCCAATCATGGATTTGAGCTAGTGCATGTATTCCTACACACATGTAATCAAGATGGGTGGATGGACTGCTTTTAAGATACAGGCATTCAGAATCCCATGGAACATGAATAAGACTACACGTCGAAACGTGTAGTCCCATGTTACACTGTGTGGTCGTTTACGCTTGCTGTTTACCGGAGACCTTTTACTTTTTACTTGTTGTTATCAATAAAATGGATTTTAACGCATCATGAGGAACTGCGCTGGATTTCTCTTCTCTCTAAATGTGGATTTATAAGGCAGCCCTACTTATCCGTGCATTGGATCCTAGCAGGAGTCGGTGAACAGCTGATCGGTGAGCTGAATTTTCCTTTCCCCCTTTATGTGACTTAATATAGATGAGGTACTGAATTAATACCAAGCATGACAAAACACAATACATTGCAGAATCATGGTGCAAAGTATACAGACACTCCCAGCAGGGAATGATCCAATTCCACCAGGAACTCCACACAGGCAAAATAGTAATCAAGCATTAGTATCAAAGCATAAAAAACAACAAGAAAGTGGATACAATAAGCAGAGGTACAAGACCAACTTATCTGAGAGGAGTTCTGGTAGAGAGCAGAGATGGTTTCAGAATGTCCTTAACAAAGAGGATATCCATTGAACACCGGCTAGTAACAGGAGAAAACTACTCAGTTATATAGCCCAATCTGACAGACCTGATTTCCAGTCCTCCACAGGAGTGTGGCTTTCATTCCACAAATCAACTGCACCGCCAGCAGTGACCATAAGAGGGAGCCCCCAAACTGGAAAATTTATTCTCAACAGTGGGCACTTCCATAGGCTGGCCCAGGCTGGCTTCTCTTTCTGATGCGGCGTGGGCCTATGGGTGAATTCGGGACCCTTGGTGGCCAAGATCGGGACACTTCATTCTTAGTCATTTCAGTTATTAGAATTCACACATGGAATGCACAGTGTTTATTGTCCACACAATGGAAAACCCTTCCCAGGGAAGAGGTGGTTAGGAACATCTTGGGTGACCAGGGGAAAGTGCACTCGCTGGAGTATGAGAGGCTGGACACAAGTAGGGCCTCTCTCTTGTCGAGGGGTTTCTCATTTCTCCTTACTAGAAGGCAATAAAGGTTTGTTATTAAACCTATTTGAGTTTCATTTTCACAGTGCTCCATTAAGACAGTTTGCCTTTACCTAACTCCATTTTATATTTAAAGGTACATTACACTGAATATGGCCTTCACACAGGTTTGAATGTTATTCAGATCCATGTTAGGCTGCTTTCACACTACTTTTTTTAACATCCGTCATGAACGTTTTTTTAACGCAAAAACAGATCCAGTGCAAATGCATTTTCATTTCAATTAATTTGCAATGGACTTGCGTCAACATGCGTTCACCTGCGTTTGCGTGCGTTATAGTAATGATCCAGCGACTTGCAGTTTTTTAACTGTTTTCAAAAACGCTACTTGTAGCGTTTTTGAGCTGCGTCCAAATACTGCAAATTGCTGGATCCTGACTAAACAGCATGCAAACGCAGGTGAACGCTGGCATGCTGATAGACAGGATCCTGCTTGCTCTACTGAGCATGCACAGAAACCAGTCTCGCGTGATCAGTCCCTCTCTCCCCCTCCCCCTCCCTCTCCCTCCACCTTACTCCCTCCCCCCCTCTCTCCCCACCCTTTCTCCCCCCCTCTCTCCCCACCTCCCTCCCTCTCTCTCCTCTCTCTCTCCCCCGCCTGAGAGTGGAGGGCGCTCGTAACCAAGGTAAACATCGGGTAACCACGGTCTTAGTTACCCGATGTTTATCTTAGTTACGTGTGCAGGGAGCAGGCAGCCGGCTCCTAGCAGCTGCAGATGCTCGTAACCAAGGTAAACATCGAGTAACCACGGTCTCAGTTACCCGATGTTTACGTTGGTTACGTGTGCAGGGAACCGGCTCCTAGCAGCTGCAGACACTCGTAACCAATGTAAATATCGGGTATCCAAGCAAGTTTACCTTGGTTACGAGCCAGCACAGCTGTCAGAAGCTGACTCCCAGTCTTTCACGTTCAGTTCCCCTCACTCCCGATCACATGACTCCAATGCCCGCCCATAAACTTAAAGTGACAGGATCCTGCAAAATAACACATGCGTTTGCATGCGTTTTTTTGCTGTAAAAGCAGGATCCGCTTTTGAAGCAAAAAAAGTTCATGACGCATGTTAAAAAAGCGTAGTGTGAAAGCAGCCTTAGGTGTAGCAAATTCAAACAATAATAATAATAGCAACAATCTGATCTTGTAAACCAGATTATTTCCGTAACAACAGTAATGTGTTAAGATAGGTGATCTATTTACAGCAGACTGTTTTTTCTGTATTCCTTACAATGTGCAATACAGGGTAATATTGTGGTATTCTGTATTCCTTGAAAGAAGTCTGAAGTCTTTATTGCCTTGGCAAAGGCTAGAGAATTTGGATATCTGGACTTTACACGCAAGAGGAGGGGGGGTCAAGTAATGCAGCTGCAGATAAGACAGTAGATCGAATTACCTATATTTTAACACGGTGCTGATTTTAAAGTCATGAAGCTAGGATTAGTACTCTGGTACTGCATTACTGCTATATGAAAAAATGAGATTTTTAGTTTATGAATTGTGAGTTTTTTTCTGACTGAGCACTCCGCCCTATAAACCAGGCTGTGTTCATAATCCTTATACCAGGAGTCCTAGCTGCCCAGACATGGAGGTTAGTCCAGATAGTGGCATTTCAAGTTAGATTTTTAGTCTAGCTGCCCAGACATGATGTTTTTAACCTAGATAGTGGCATTTTAGTTAGGGACCAGGAATATTGAGATTTACCTTGCCGTTTGGTTTCCGGGCTTACATGCATTGGCCAATTCATAAACTAAAAATCTCATTTTTTCATATAGCAGTAATGCAGTACCAGAGTTCCCTTATACATTGATGGCATTTAGTGTGCGGCTGTATCCATTTTGTAATCCATAGAAGGTCCCACGACAATTCCAGCTCTGCTACATCTGAAGTAACAACAAGTCACTGCAAGTGTCCATAGAACAAGACTGCCTGCTGTGCGCTTAAGGCAGAGATTGAATGAGCCGCGTCATGTCACTCAGGTAGTTTGCGGTCACTGCTGGAGGTTTACATGGTTCTTCACATGTGATGTGAACACAGGTAACCTGACCTTAGGTGACCTCACTGGTTTACAGACCTGCATCTCCTGGCAGAAACTGTTTTTTTTTGTCATGCGGTATGATGCTATAGTGATGCGTTTTTTTTGATAGGAGGTGTAGATTGGGTGCATAAATACTGCTCTCCTCCCAGATTCTTCAGGTGTTTTAAATTTTCTTTAGCAGGTTCTTTTCTAGCCCAAATAAGAGGTCAGTTTGGACAAGAGAGGCATAAAAATTAGATTACGACCCAGTTGAGAGTTACACATTGGCATGGTAACTGGGCACATCTAAATTTGGTCATTTTTATTTGCAAAGTAATTAATTTAAAAAAAAAAAAAATCATGTTTCCTTCTGCTTTTTTCTCCTATTTACTTGAGTGCAACTGTTATCTTGTATATTATGTTATGTTGAGTTTGCACCAGTTCAGACTATAAGCTTAGGAAGTGCCGGCAATTCTTCTATATATGCTACTAATCACACATACGGGGAGTGCTGGTGGGCGAGGGAAACAGTGAATATAGATGAAGGTAAATGAGTGGCTCTGGAATTGGAATGAGTAGCCAGGAAGCAGTTACAGCTGCATCGGAGACTTTGTAAGTATGAAGCACTTGATTTATTCTTATTTATTTTTCCTTTATTATTTTTTTAGTTGTTGGGCCTGAGAATTCCGGGCCCGGATCAGACACTCAAGTACGTTTGAAACTATGCGGATCTGGACAGACCTAGTCCGCCCATCACTATCAGGGAGTAAAAGTAAATTACAGTGGGGACTGAACGACAGGACATCTTCTCCCCTTCATCTGTTAAAAGACTGCACACTTATCCAGTAATAACGCAGAACACCACTCATCTACCACTGCAGGCAGGAGGGGCTGCATGACTTCAAATTACAACTTGGTGTAAACCATGGAGCAATACAGAATGAATCACCATAGTGTCAAAGGCTCCAGATATAACCAATCATCCAGTCTCATACTACCGATATATGTAACGACTGGTCAGGCCCGGACTGACAGGCAGGAGGGGCGGGACTTCTCCCGGTGGGCTGGCCGGTGGAGGGGTGGGGGGTCCGCCCCCCGCCTCTCCCGCACTGCCTGCTGTTTAAAATTATTTTGTGGCTGCCGCCACCCACCGGCCGCCACTATAGCGGCGGGGTCCGGTGAGCGGCCCCCGCCGCCAATTTTCAATGCTGCTGGCCGCCACCAGGCGTTTCTGACGTGCGGCAGAGTAGAAGTGCTCTAGCAGACGGAAGCCATCCTTCCAGGACCTGCGATGATGTCATGTGCCCATGTGACTGTGCGGGAGGAGACACAGGATGCCGGGCAGAAAGAAACAGAAGATAATGATATCGATTCCTGACAGAGATTTGGACACATGACTGGTAATGAGAAAAGAGGGGACATGAGGGGGAGGGGGTGCAGGGTGAGGGGCATATGAGGCCTACAGATTGTGACAGAAGCATGTGAAGGGGTGCAGAGTTTTTGAGAGGGGTAAATTGCAGGGTGAGGTATGTGGAGCAGGGTGTGTGGGATATGGGGGTGTAGTGTGTGTGATATGGGGGTGCAGGCTGTATGGGGAGCAGGATGCGTGACATGGGGGTGCAGTGTGTGTGTTATGGGGGGTGCAGGCTGTATGGGGAGCAGGATGTGTGACATATGGGGGTGTAGTGTGTATGTGATATGGGGGGTGCAGGCTGTATAGGGAGCAGGGTGAGTGAGATATGCGGGTGTAGTGTGTGTTATGGGGGGTGCAGGCTGTATGGGGAGCAGGATGTGTGACATATGGGGGTGTAGTGTGTGTGTGTGATGGACCCGTGGAAGCACCCCTAGTGGTGTGAAACGGTGCCGTTGCCCAGCGTGCTCTCTCCCCCCTTTTGTATGCACGAATGAAGAATGAATAAAGCAGCGTTTTATCGGTGCGTGCTGCCAGCCTATTTCATTGATGATAAAAATATAGCATCTGCCCAACAATGGTATCATTAAAAACATCAGCTCAAGACGCAAAAATTAAGTCATCACTGAGCCATAGATCCCGAAAAATGAGAATGCTACGGTTTTTGGAAAATGGCGCAAAAAATGTGCAACTTTTTTTGGACAAACGTCTGATTTTTTTAACCCCTTAGATAACAGTAAACCTATACATGTTTAGTGTCAACAAACTCGCACCGACCTGAGGCATCACAGCGACACCCACACACCAGTTTTACCATATAGTGAACATGGGGAATAAAATATCCTAAAAGCAATCGTGCAATCACACTTTCTTTTAAAATTCTTCCGCACTTGGAATTTGTTTGCCATTTTCCAGCGCACTATATGATAAAATGTATGGTTTAATTTAAAAGTACAACACGTCCTGCAAAAAATAAGCCCTTATATGGCAAGATTGACGGAAAAATAAAAAAGTTACGGCTCTTCAAAGAAGGGCGCAAAAAAACAAAAATGGAAAATCGCCCGGGGGTGAAGGAGTTAATGAGATGGGATGGTTTTACAAATATTTTTCATAAGGAAAGACAGTGTGGGGGGCAAAATTCATGGTGGAGGGATGGTGCAGTGGTCATAGTATATGAGTGGGGCAGTGTGGAGGCCATGTATCATAAGGGGGACAATGCGTGGTCACTTTTTTGTCAGGGAGCATAGTGGGGGAATTATTTTTTTCAGCTGCACAGTATAAGGGTTATTTAGTGCACAATATATGGGTTATTTCGTGCACAGTATGTATGGATATTTTTTATTTAGGTGTAATAATGACACTAATTTTTTAGGGCATCGTGTTAGGATATGTTGTGGAAAACCAGAGAAGATGGAAGTGTGCTGAGACGAGCTGTGGATGTCCAAGGTCATCATGGCGTCTGGACCAGATGAAGAAGAATGGGATGAGACCATTACAATCTGAGAAGAAGTCACCAATAAGGTACCTGGATCTAAGGGAGTATTTATACTGGACAATCCCTCTTTTAAAGGGAATCTGTCACCAGGATTTGCTCCCCCATGTGAGAGCAGCATAATGTAGAGACAGAGACCCTGATTCCAGTGATGTGTCACTTACTGAACTGTTTGCTGTCATTTTGATAAAAATCAATGTTTTCTCTGCTGCAGATAACAGCTCATGAATATGCTGGACTACCTGGCATCAGGCCAAGTAGTCCTGTAATGATAATCTGCTGCTGATTAATCAGTGATTTTATCAAAACTACACTAAGCAGCTGAGTAAGTGACACATTGCTGGAATCAGGATCTCTGCCCCTATGTTATGCTGCTCTCAGATTAGAGGGAAAATACCTGCTGTCAGATTCCTTTTAAATGATCATTGACCGTTTGATTATATGAAGCTGATTGGCAGTTTAACGGCCTGTGACTGCAGACATGTGAATCCTCATTGCATGCGCACAGCGAGCTGTCAGGGTTTTCCAGTGCCGGCGGTGAGAGCGGCCGTCATGTGACCACAAGCGTGTGATTTGCATACTTCTAGCCACATCGGCATGAGGCTTTAGACTGACTTACTGGTAAGGGCAGCATGAACCCCAACTACGGCCCTGCCGCTACACTTAACTGTATCATTGTGCGCATGCACGCTGCAATTTGTTTTCCCAGACCACTCGGTCCAAGAACAAAATTGAACATAACCACGGCCTCATTGGAAAACATTGGTCCGAGTGCGATCCGATGTTTTGTCAGATCACACTCGGGCCAAAAATACGGGTGTCTACACAAGCTCTGAGCTGAAACCCCAGCTACGCCTCTGGTGAGGACATGTTTTTATTTTTTTTAATCAATGAGTAAACAGTAACCAGAGGTCTATGGGGGTGCATTATACTATATGGAGGATTATAGGGGTGTGCATTATACTATATGGAGGATTATGGAGTGTGCATTATACTATATGGAGGATTATGGGTGTGCATTTATATGGAGGATTATGGAGTGTGCATTATACTATATGGAGGATTATGGAGTGTGCATGATACTATATGGAGGATTATGGTGTGTGCATTATACTATATGGAGGATTATGGAGTGTGCATTATACTATATGGAGGATTATGGGGTGTGCATTATACTATATGGAGGATTATGGAGTGTGCATTATACTATATGGAGGATTATGGGGTGAGCATTATACTATATGGAGGATTATGGTGTGTGCATTATACTATATGGAGGATTATGGTGTGTGCATTATACTATATGGAGGATTATGGAGTGTGCATTATAATATATGGAGGATTATGGAGTGTGCATTATACTATATGGAGGATTATGGAGTGTGCATGATACTATATGGAGGATTATGGGGTGTGCATTATACTATATGGAGGATTATGGTGTGGGCATTATACTACATGGAGGATTATGGGGTGTGCATTTATATGGAGGATTATGGTGTGTGCATTTATATGGAGTATTATGGAGTGTGCATTATATTATATGGAAGATTATGGTGTGTGCATTATACTATATGGAGGATTATGGGGTGTGCATTTATATGGAGGATTATGGTGTGTGCATTATACTATATGGAGGATTATGGGGTGTGCATTTATATGGAGGATTATGGAGTGTGCATTATACTATATGGAGGATTATGGGGTGTGCATTTATATGGAGGATTATGGTGTGTGCATTTATATGGAGGATTATGGTGTGTGCATTATACTATATGGAGGATTATGGTGTGTGCATTATACTATATGGAGGATTATGGGGTGTGCATTTATATGGAGGATTATGGTGTGTGCATTATGCTATATGGAGG
This sequence comes from Anomaloglossus baeobatrachus, assembly GCF_048569485.1. Lineage (NCBI taxonomy): Eukaryota > Metazoa > Chordata > Amphibia > Anura > Aromobatidae > Anomaloglossus > Anomaloglossus baeobatrachus. The sequence continues at coordinate 127,355,203 of NC_134362.1, forward strand.
ATTATGGGGTGTGCATTTATATGGAGGATTATGGAGTGTGCATTTATATGGAGGATTATGGTGTGTGCATTTATATGGAGGGTTATGGTGTGTACATTTATATGGAGGATTATGGAGTGTGCATTATACTATATGGAGGATTATGGTGTGTGCATTATACTATATGGAGGATTATGGGGTGTGCATTTATATGGAGGATTATGGTGTGTGTCATGTAGAACTGTTGAAGGGTCTTCATCCCCCTCTTCTTCACCAGCCACAGGTCGTCATGACGATTATCTGATTGGCCTGGAAGCTTAAGGTATTTATGACTTTGGGTGATGGTAGAACTAAAGCCAAAAGCTGCAGAGAAAGACAATTCTTTGTAATATTGGCGGGAAAACTCCCAAAGCAGGTTTTGAAGTGCGACTTTAATGCTAGAAAGATGAAAAACACATTGCCAGAATCCCTGCGTCGTGCGGAACCCAGCGCACCGTCTCACCTGACGAGGAGATCGACGGAATCACAACAAATTAGTATTGGCCAGTAAAATTGTGCTAGAGGCGTTGTGTTTGGTATCAATGTAACTGTAAAATCGAGATATTAAATATGACGCTAATATCTTTCACCTGTGTGACCCAGGGGCAAAGATATGAAAAACCCTAGAATTATGGAACTTTGTGACCATCTCAAGCCCAGCCCACAAGTGACTGTAAAATGATGTCACAGGCAAGGGGGGCTAGCAAGAGCATAAGAGACAGTTCCTGTCTTGGGGGCTCAGTCAGCACGAGGAGGGCATCATGAAGGGTGATGCTGGCCGATTCTAACATCTCTTGGAGACCCTCCCTCCATAAGCAGACGTCACTTCTATGGCAGAAGCTTAGTAAGTTTCACGTTTATACCTTTTATTTTAATGTAACTGTTATGTCGTAATGTGTATTGTTCCCTTTTGTAAATTCTTGTATATTCTTTAAACACTGCCTATTTTCGGATTAAATATATAAAAATTTAAGAGTTTCTTTCCTTATGCTTTATATACGAATCCAAAACCCCGAAGGGCCTTATGCTATCTGAAACGGGTCCCCAGCTACCTGTAGAAAGTCTGGGTGGTGGCAGCGTAATTGTTATTGCATAGAATTATTGGAGTGCTATCAGTAAGGGTACCGAGGTATATAAATATTCCATTAGCAGGAATCAGAGATATACATTTACCCTTGCTGTGAGACCTCCAATATTTGGCATTATCAGCTCAGCAGCCTCATCTTATGCATTGTCCTGCAGTACCAAAAGTGGCCTGCAGACAAGGGGGGCGCTAGAGAGTAGTCGCGTGTAACAAATCAGTGAACAGCTGCGGATTTCTGAGGGACTTCCCCGCCTGTTCGTGACAAATTGGTGGCAGCGGTGGGATATATAAAGCATTAGTGATCTGGTTTGAGCAATCATCCCTGTCACTAAAAACTTGCAAAAGTTTTGAGGATCGAACTCAGTGTTTAAATATACCTGGAACAATACTGTACGTGTAGCAGTTACCCCCTCCCCTTCTCTCTTGTTTTCTATCCTATCTTTTATTTGGCAATTATGGAGGCTGTGTCAGAAGCCTGGTACAATCAGCAGAAGAAGGAGGTTCTTGCTGCACTCTGCAGATCCAAGTTGATTGATGGCCATGGCAAAACGAGGCAGGACCTCATTAAAGAACTTTTACAATGGGACGCAGAGCACGTCCATTCCCCCAGTGCTGGAGAAGAGGAGGCAAGCCAAGCCCAGGATAGTGCTTCTGCAGAGTCCCCACCATCAACTGCAAGCCAGAGCAGTGACCGGGGCAACATGGACTCTTTCCTGAAGATGGCTCTACAACAATTCGCTGCAGATGACCGGCAGGGACGGCTAAACCTCATTCAGCAATATCGAGAGGCTGAGAGAGCCGAGCGAGAGGCTGAGAGAGCCGAGCGAGAGCGCCAAGCCCAGAGAGACCATGAATTGAATATCCTCAAAGCCCGGCAGCAGACATCTCCCTCACTAAACGGTGAGTCCAATAATGCCAGCAGCTTTAAGCCCCGACCGGAGCACTTTCCTGTGATGGAAAAGGACGGGAATTTGGACACCTTTCTGAGGGGATTTGAAAAGACTTGCTTGCAGTACCAGTTGCCCTCAACACAATGGGCACAATACTTAACCCCAGGGCTGCGAGGCAAGGCCCTGGACGCGTTTGCCAGTCTCCCTCAAGAGCAGAGTGGAGACTATGGGGCCATAAAGCAGGCCCTAGTACGGAAGTATCAGCTGACTCCGGAGGTGTACCGAAAAAATTCCGGACCCTCCAGCTCGGACCTCATGACAGCTACAGCGATTTGGAGGGTGGGCTCCAGCGCACCTTTGACCAGTGGATCCAAGGACTGTCCGTTACAACCTTTGAGGAGTTAAAGGACCTCATGGTGAAGGACCAACTCCTACATGTCTGTCCTGTGGAGGTTCGACAGTTTGTTATGGACCGAGAGCCCAAGGAGGCCTCAAAAGCAGCCCAGATTGCCGACGCCTATGTGGCCAACCGTGCATCGGAGGTGCGGAAGCCGTCCACCACTAGCTGGAAAGGGGGTAAGATGACAACTACAACCACCCCTGCCCCTACCAGCCGACCTCCCGTAGGTCCTGTTTCATCCACCAGTGCCCGGCCCACCTCTGACACTCGCAGGTGTTTTTCCTGCAACCAGCCTGGACACCTCAGCTCTGTTTGCCCAGAGAGGCAGAAGAGGAACCCCACATCCAAGGCCCAAGGGCCTACTGGAACTGTCCTTTTGGCAAGGAAGGCGGGTGGTAGGGCCTGCGAAAACCTACACCCCGTCACCGTAGGCGAAACCCCCACTGTGGGGCTCAAGGACACTGGGGCCGACAGAACACTGGTCCGCCCTGAACTGGTACCCCCTGAAAACTTTATCCCGGGAAAACTCCTGACTGTCGCCTTGGCGGGGGGTGTCCACCAATCCTTCCCAATGGCCCTGATTCCCCTCGACTGGGGTGCTGGGAGAGGGTGGAGGGAAGTGGGGGTGGATGAACATCTACCAACCAATGTTTTATTGGGGACTGATCTGGGGCGATTAGTTGCACAATTTCTCCCTGATGATCCTCCCGAATCCGAAAAGTCATGTGATACAAATGTTGTTGATCAGTCATTTGATGCAAATGTTGTTAAATCATGTGATGCAAATGTTGTTAAGTCATGCGACCCGAATGCGGATACCCAGAACGTAATTACAAATGTTGTGCATGGTAATAAAGTGGAGATTTGTACAGGGGATCTCAGCCATGCCACGCGGCAGGGTGACGTGGCTGAGGACAACCCCAAGGTAGCAAGTGTCTGTGCTGACAGAGATGGAGGCAGACATGAGAACCACGAGGACAATGGTCAAATGCAGCTGAGCAGTGTCACAGCGGACAGTGACACAGCCAGTAGTACCTGTCAGGCTGATGGGGAAGAGTGGTTATTCCCCAGGGAGACAGCCTTCATCGGTGCTGTCACCCGCAGTCAGAGTGCCCAGAACGCAAATGAAACCTTGCCTTCTGACACCTCTTCACCCAGAGGGATAACGGAACTGGTTACGGACCCAGAGCAGGTCCCAGAGGGTCCCGGTGAGGTTGGAACTTTAACGTCACTTTTGGCTGCCTCTAGCCAAGAGTTCCAGGTGGCTCTACGAAGTGATGCCAGTCTAGAGACGTTAAGGGACCTCGCCGAGAAGCCCTCCTCAGAGACCGATAAGGAGAGGGTATTCTGGGACCAGGGAAAGTTGTACCGGGAGACAATTCCCTGTAACCCCCAACAAGAGTGGCTGAAGGAAAAACAGCTGGTGGTGCCTCACCGCTTTAGGAGTGAGTTGCTGCGGATTGCCCATGAGATCCCACTCGCCGGACACTTGGGGGTCAGCAAAACCAAGGCCCGGCTGTCTCACCACTTCTATTGGCCCAAAATGGGGACAGATGTTGCCAACTACTGCCGCTCCTGTATCACATGTCAAAGAGTGGGAAAGTCAGGGCCTGCTCCCAAAGCTCCCCTGATCTCTTTGCCGGTGATAGAAGAGCCTTTCCAGAGGGTCGCTGTGGACATTGTCGGGCCTCTGGCCGTCCCCAGCAGCTCTGGAAAACGGTTCGTCCTTACTGTGGTAGACTATGCTACCCGGTATCCGGAGGCAGTGGCTCTGTCCTCAGTTAGAGCCGATAAGGTGGCAGATGCCCTCTTGACCATATTCTCCCGAGTAGGATTTCCCAGGGAGATGCTTACCGACCAGGGGACTCAGTTCATGTCTCGTCTAATGGAGGCTCTCTGTAAGAAAATGCAGGTGCGGCATCTGATATCAAGCGCTTATCACCCACAGACCAATGGTTTGTGTGAGCGATTTAATGGTACCCTTAAGCAGATGCTTAAGATGCTGGTTGAGTCACATGGACGCGACTGGGAGCGGTATCTCTCACACCTGCTGTTTGCCTACAGAGAGGTACCACAGGCCTCAACGGGATTTTCTCCCTTCGAGCTCCTGTATGGCAGACGAGTCCGGGGGCCTCTTGGTCTGGTAAGGGAATCCTGGGAAGAGGAACTGAATTCCCCAGAAGTGTCCGTTGTGGAGTATGTCATTCGGCTCCGTGACAAAATGCAGTCAATGACGCAGATGGTGCATGAGAATATGGCGCAAGCCCAGGCCAGCCAGAAGCGATGGTACGACCAACACGCTCGAGAGCGGGTGTACGAAGTGGGTCAGAAGGTGTGGGTCCTAGTCCCAATGACCCAGAACAAGCTTCAGGCGGCCTGGGAGGGTCCATACCTGGTGCATCAGCGCCTCAATGACGTAAACTATGTGGTCACCATCGACCATGCCAGGAAGAGGCAAAAGGTCTTCCATGTCAACATGATGAAAGCTCATCATGACAGGGAAGCCTTTGCTCTTCCTGTGTGTAGTCTTCCCGAGGAAGGCGAAAGTGAAGTCTTGGTGGACTTGCTCGCCTCGGCCCGGGATGGAGGGTCTATCGAGGAGGCGGCATTCAACCCACAGCTATCCTTGGACCAAAAGTCCCAGCTGCGGGAGGTATTCCGGCCCTACCTGATGACCTTCACGAATGTCCCAGGGAAGACATCCCTAGCCACCCACCAGGTGGACACAGGGAGTCATTCCCCAGTTCGTCAACCCCCATACCGTGTCTCCCTAGAGGTACAAAAGGACATAAAAAGGGAGATCGATGAAATGCTAGTCCTGGGAGTGATCCAGAGGTCCAAAAGTGCATGGGCCTCGCCTGTAGTCTTGGTTCCAAAAAAGGACCGGACAACCCGGTTTTGTGTGGACTACAGGAGGCTGAATGCAATCACAGCACCCGATGCGTACCCAATGCCACGCATCGATGAGTTACTGGATTGCTTAGCCGGGGCCCGGTACCTGACTATCATGGACCTGAGTCGAGGGTACTGGCAGATTCCTATGTCCAAGGAAGCACAGGAAAGGTCCGCCTTCATCACCCCATTTGGGCTGTATGAATCCCTTGTCATGCCCTTTGGCATGAGAAATGCTCCTGCCACTTTCCAGCGATTGGTCGACCAGCTGCTCGAGGGACTAGGAGGGTTTGCAGTAGCTTACCTGGATGACATTGCCATCTTTAGTCCCACTTGGGAGGAACACCTGGGGCACCTGGAGCAGGTGCTCAGGCGGATCCAAAGCGCTGGTCTGACTATAAAGCCAGGGAAGTGTCAGATCGGCATGACGGAGGTACAGTACCTCGGACACAGAGTGGGTGGCGGGACCCTGAAACCAGAGCCAGGGAAGGTTGACGCCATCACCTCCTGGCCTACCCCCAAGTCAAAGAAGCAGGTGATGTCCTTCTTGGGGACGGCAGGGTACTATAGGAAGTTCGTTCCTAACTATAGTGCTCTTGCTAAGCCATTGACGGACCTCACCAAAAAGAAGCTACCGCAAGTAGTCACCTGGACAGATGACTGTGAACGGTCCTTCAGGGCACTGAAAGCTGCCCTCGCCAGTTCCCCAATCCTACAAGCCCCGGACTTCACCCGACGGTTCATAGTTCAGACAGATGCCAGTGCGTTTGGCCTTGGTGCAGTACTCAGCCAGGTAAATGGGAAGGGAGAAGAGCATCCGGTGATGTTTCTCAGCCGCAAGCTCTTATCCCGGGAAGTGGCCTACGCCACTGTGGAGAAGGAGTGCCTCTCTATAGTGTGGGCCCTGCGGAAACTGCAGCCCTACCTATATGGACGCAACTTCACCATAGTGACAGACCACAACCCTCTCAGCTGGCTACATCGGGTGGCCGGCGACAATGGTAAGCTACTGCGGTGGAGCTTGGCACTACAGCAGTATGACTTTACCATTCAACACAGGAAGGGTGTTGAGCATGGCAACGCTGATGGGCTGTCCCGGCAGGGGAATGCCAGCGAGGTAGGCTTAGGAGACGATTGGCAAATCAATCTCCCATGCTACCTCAAAAAGGGGGAGGTGTCATGTAGAACTGTTGAAGGGTCTTCATCCCCCTCTTCTTCACCAGCCACAGGTCGTCATGACGATTATCTGATTGGCCTGGAAGCTTAAGGTATTTATGACTTTGGGTGATGGTAGAACTAAAGCCAAAAGCTGCAGAGAAAGACAATTCTTTGTAATATTGGCGGGAAAACTCCCAAAGCAGGTTTTGAAGTGCGACTTTAATGCTAGAAAGATGAAAAACACATTGCCAGAATCCCTGCGTCGTGCGGAACCCAGCGCACCGTCTCACCTGACGAGGAGATCGACGGAATCACAACAAATTAGTATTGGCCAGTAAAATTGTGCTAGAGGCGTTGTGTTTGGTATCAATGTAACTGTAAAATCGAGATATTAAATATGACGCTAATATCTTTCACCTGTGTGACCCAGGAGCAAAGATATGAAAAACCCTAGAATTATGGAACTTTGTGACCATCTCAAGCCCAGCCCACAAGTGACTGTAAAATGATGTCACAGGCAAGGGGGGCTAGCAAGAGCATAAGAGACAGTTCCTGTCTTGGGGGCTCAGTCAGCACGAGGAGGGCATCATGAAGGGTGATGCTGGCCGATTCTAACATCTCTTGGAGACCCTCCCTCCATAAGCAGACGTCACTTCTATGGCAGAAGCTTAGTAAGTTTCACGTTTATACCTTTTATTTTAATGTAACTGTTATGCCGTAATGTGTATTGTTCCCTTTTGTAAATTCTTGTATATTCTTTAAACACTGCCTATTTTCGGATTAAATATATAAAAATTTAAGAGTTTCTTTCCTTATGCTTTATATACGAATCCAAAACCCCGAAGGGCCTTATGCTATCTGAAACGGGTCCCCAGCTACCTGTAGAAAGTCTGGGTGGTGGCAGCGTAATTGTTATTGCATAGAATTATTGGAGTGCTATCAGTAAGGGTACCGAGGTATATAAATATTCCATTAGCAGGAATCAGAGATATACATTTACCCTTGCTGTGAGACCTCCAATATTTGGCATTATCAGCTCAGCAGCCTCATCTTATGCATTGTCCTGCAGTACCAAAAGTGGCCTGCAGACAAGGGGGGCGCTAGAGAGTAGTCGCGTGTAACAAATCAGTGAACAGCTGCGGATTTCTGAGGGACTTCCCCGCCTGTTCGTGACAGTGTGTGCATTATACTATATGGAGGATTATGGGGTGTGCATTTATATGGAGGATTATAGAGTGTGCATTATACTATATTGAGGATTATGGGGTGTGCATTATACTATATTGAGGATTATGGGTTGTGCCTTATATGGAGGACTATGGGATGTGTATTATCTTAAATCGAGGACTGTGGGATGTGTATTATATGGAGGACTATGTGAAGTGTATTATAATACTTGGAGGACTATGGGGGTGCATTCTAATATATGAAGGTTTATGTGGGACCCATTATACTATATGGAAGGGTATGTGGGGGTCATTATAGTATTTGGAGAACTATATATGAAGGGGACAAAGATAAAGCATTGCATGGGAAAGTTTTGTGCTGAGGAAAAGAAGCTCTTTCCCTCAGCACCTCAGCATCCAGCTTTCTCATGCTCTGATATCATGGGAAAGCTGGGTGCTGAGGGAAAGTGTATAGCAGAGCATGGGGAAGCTGGGTGCTGAGGGAATGATGTATAGCAGAGCATGGGAAAGCTGGGTGCTGAGGGAAAGATGTATAGCAGAGCATGAGAAAGCTGGGTGCTGAGGGAATGATGTATAGCAGAGCATGGGAAAGCTGGGTGCTTAGGGAAAGATGTATAGCAGAGCATGCGGAAGGTAGATGATGAGGACAAGATGTAAAGCAGAACATAGGAAAGCTGCTGATAGAGATTTCAGATCATGGGAAACCTGGGTGCTGAAGGAAAGAGCCAAGTGTCAGCGACACTATCCCATACCCCGAGTGTCGTGTACGGTTGGGGGGGCCCAGGTCCAAACTTTGCACCGGGGCCCTTCAAACTCTAGTTATGCCACTGGACTGCAGCATTGTATGGAGAGCAGCATCCTCTTCATTATCTGCGAGACCCAGCTCTGTAGGGAAAATAGCGGCTTCACCAGGTCCTGCTACTAAGAGCAATAAATAGGCCTGAGCTGTAATACTGGACGCAGCCGTGACTACATGTTATATGGTCGTGTTACACAATCTACAAGTGCACAAAGATATTACACATTCAACACGCGAAAAGTGGGCCTGTGCACCCCCAAATGCCAGGGCTGAATTTTAGTCCCAGTCCGGCCCTGCGACTGGTGGATGTATACCAAGTGTAAGCGATTGCCTGCTCACGTGATGGGGGACACTCACTTGGCTGCGTTTCCGAGGTAACACAGTCTTAAAAAATCCAAACGGTTTATTAAAAAAACACCATAATCCGCTTCTCCAAATAAAATCACAAATACAGACGGATTTCAAGTCCGTTAAACTCACGGTACTCCCGCTCAGTTCAGATGCCCTTGATCTGAGTGGAGCTCTCTCAGCATCCACTCACTCACGTGTGAAGCCACCCCTCTGCTCCTTCAGACGGGTTCCTTCCAGAGGTTCCAGACCTCTCTGAGGTAAACAGCCTCTCTTCCCTCAGAAGCTGTTCCTCATGCAGTGCTCATACACTGCTCCACACACTCTCACTCCATGTGCCAAACAAGCTAATTAAGACCTGTGTCAGACACACCCATAGGCAGGGGTATGTGGATGGCCAGTCCCACCCATCTCTTAGCCATCTGTAATCCTGGCCCATTTAAAACTATAGAAAATGTCTGTGGCACTACAAGTACCGGCATGGAGTTCCAGAATCACACCACTTCTGTGGTACATACCGACCATTCATAATCAGGCTGGTCACCTTGTCACATAAGCCACATGGACTCATATGATGTCAGGGATCTTTAAGCAAGCCATAGAGCTGCTGAAACACAAGGCGTGCAAAGCCTTCCATGCCATCAGAAAAGATCTGTACCATCTCAATGCACCTGTAACTATCTGGCTAAAAATCTTTGACACCATCATTGCCCAATCCTTCTGTATGGCAGTGAAGTCTGGGGCCCAGTCTCATACCCACACTGGTCAAAGTGGGACTCTGGGTCAACAGAAATATTCCACCTAGAGTCCTGCAAGCAGCTCCTCCAAGTCCATCAGAGCACATCAAACGGTGCCTGCCGAACAGAGCTGGGCAGATTCCCACTACACCTTGCAATCCAAAGGAAGGAGGAGAAAAAGCGATCATTAAAGCCCAAGAATACAAGAAAGCAATCAAATTAATCAACATTGATTTTTATTGAATATAAATATTGTTTAGTTACACAGGTACTAGTAGGGACAACTCTGCGTACATCAAATGTTAAACAATTAGCAGAACCACATCAAAATTTTATATATATATATATATATATATATATCCATCTACATACATGTGCGCTCAAGGGTCATAATGGGCCAGACAAGAAAGGGGGTACAGTAGGAGGATGATTAAGAAAGCGTATCATCTGGCTAAACATTCATCAAGAAATTCCCTGCTGTACTCCAGCTCTAAATCCGAGTCAACCGACCAGATTCGGTTTATTACAAATTATAATTCTCAGATTCCCTCCATACGGGAATGCCTAAAGGCTTGGCCGATATTGCAGGCTGACATAACCCTAAATAAAATCATCCCTGAACGTTTATCTATCACCAGGTCTAGAAACCTGCAAGACCATCTTATCCATAGTCACTACGAAGGTGACAAACAGGATAAGACTTTTCTAGGAACGTTCAAATCAAATGTACAATTCGGCTGCTTTCCTTGTGTTGCCTGCCCCAATATATGCCGCGAGAACACCACTGACGCTAAGAACTGCAGAACTTATCAGATCAATAAGGGAATTACATGTAATTCTAAAGCAGTCATTTACTATGCTACCTGTCCATGTCAAAAATTTATATCGGTCTTACAACGCGTCAGTTGAAGGTGCAAACTCGTGAGCATGTGTTGGGGATGGAGGCTACCTGCAATGAGATGGATCTAGCGTGTCTTAAAACCATCCCGAAACATTTTTGTAATTACCACTCCTCTAATAGTAGCCTTTTTAAGGTTAGGGGAATTGATCAGCTGGATTTGGGCATCAGAGGGGGTGAAGTCAGTAGGCGGTTGGCTCAACTTGAGGCCAGATGGATATACACACTTGGTACTGTGCATCCATCTGGCCTCAATGAAAACATCAGCTTTGCGTCTTTATAAATGCAGAGATGAGAGGCTATTCGTTCTAGGTATTGTGCATGCTAATGCTATTTAATATATGCCTTGTTTGCATCCTGTTTTTTAAATTGGTGTTAATTAATTTTTGTCTAATTGACCATTTTATTGTAGTGATAAATGGGAATATATGAAACCATGAAGAGGGATTTGGTCTGTTGGAAACTGATATAACAAACAACAAGCGAGATATACACTCACGGTATCGTTGGAGAACATGATCATACAGCAACTTTATCTACATTCTCTGAATTGCTAAGCGGAACATGGTCCGTCAATAAGCATCATGGGGGACTATTTGATGATCTTTAGTGTCGCAGTATAATTGTGATTTGTCTTACTTTAGTGATGTAATCGTGGATTGATTTATTTTCTCATTTTATGTATTTATATGTAACTTGTATCTACTATATGGGATAATCTCTCTTTTTGCCTAAATCCTAATACTATATCTATGATTAACTCTATTCTATGGGTAATCATCTTGGCCCTGCTCCTGAACGCGTGGTTGTCATGGTTTTCCGACGCTTGCCCGGCTTGCTGTGTCTCTACGGCTCCTCTTTACTCGGGTCACGTGTTGGACTGGGTCAGATGATCCGTGACGCTGTGGCTGGTCTTGCGTCGGTGAGCTGCCATGACAACGCGCGCGTCACGATGGGTGCTGAACAGCGATTGGAGGTGGGCAGTATTTAAACCTCCGACTTGGTCTGTCAGACACGCCCCCTGTTGAAGAAACCGAAACGTGTCAGGTGTTACACATGTCTAACGGTAACCGCTCTTATGGGTTCATTTATGCAATATCTGCTATGTATTTACATCTTGATTGTGCCTTTTAATCTAATATGTCATATATAGAATGCTCTTACACTATTAATGTTAAGCATCTTGCCAAACCATAGGCTTTGCAGCCCTAATACCTCTTGGTGCACCAAGACTAACCCCCTAGTGGTCTTTAATTATAAATAATGCTGATAGTTCAGATTCATTATATCCCCTTTGTGCACCAAGAGTGACCCCTAGTGGTCCCTAATTATATGTATTGATGGTTTTGATCTATTATATTTATTCCTCTTTCTTGTCTGGCCCATTATGACCCTTGATCCCAGATGTATGTAGATATATAATATATATATAATTTTAATGCGGTTCTGTTAATTGTTTAACATTTGATGTACACAGAGTTGTCCCTACTAGTACCTGTGTAACTAAACAATTAATATTTATATTCAATAAAAATCAATTTTGATTAATTTGATTGCTTTCTTGTATTCTTGGGCTTTAATGATCGCTTTTTCTCCTCCTTCCTTAAACATGTTTACGCGACTTGCCCTCTCTATATAGTCCTTGCTCTTATTTTACGATCTACAGTATCATGATCAATATTTAATGATATACTATGTATATAAGATCACTGTATCAATCTTTCTTTGTTACCTTGCAATCCAGAAGAAGGTGCTGTCATTCAAGTCTCATCTACAAAACAGTAGTCCCAGCTCCTACCATCACAAAGCCTGGCTACACCAGGAAAACCCTGGAGAACAAAGCCCTCCAACACAAAGCACCCAAAGCCAACCTGACCAAGTCGCCAACCTACATGGCCTGACAAAAGTCGAAATCCAGAAGATTGTGCACAAAAGCAAGGAGGAATATCTCAGCATCTGGAAGAATGACAAACAGATCACAGAAACTGACCATATACCAGAATCTACAGAGGAAGTTCAAACTGTCCCCATATCTGGAGAAACTGGCAAATTCCAAAGCGAGACAAATCCTGAGACGGTACAAACTGAGCACCCTCAGTCTACTCATGTAGGGAAGGCCCCGGATGGTGGGGGGGTAAGTGAGCGGGTGGCTTGGCCTTTGGAAAGCAGGGTTCAGGGGTCAAGTTACTCACTGTGGTAGTCTTGGTGCTGGATTAGGTGGAATAAGCAGACATCTCAGAGGGTGACACATCCAAGGAGGCTATTATGCCATTTGTTTAAATCTCCTGATGAACTCCATCCATTATCAGGGTGGAGAGAAATGCGCCGAGATGAGATTGAGACTCTTTTTGATATGAAAATGTAAAATTTCTCAGAGCACCTCTCAAAAATAACAGATAAGTGATTTTATGAATTGTTCCATACTTTTATAAAAATCCTCAAAAAATTGATAGGGATTATAGGGCTTATAAGGGCAAGCCGCCGAGGAATGGGGGCATCAAAAAACTAAGGATGCACTCCATTGCCAGGTAGGAGCAAGTGGTTTGAGGGATAGTTGAGAAATATTTAATCTATGCCCTAAACTCCTATTATATGAATTAGTGTTATACATTTCCTTATCTGTTTAGGGGATTAGGTATCAGTGTGCACTGAGCTTTTGAGTGGTTGGTTGTCTCCAAAAAATTTTTTTTTTCTATGAGACCCATTTGACTTGACCTGAAGAAGGAAAGTGAGGGTGAGGAAAAGGGAGAGCCGCCGAGGAATGGGGGCATCGGTTAAATTAGGATGTACTCCATTGGCAGGTAGAAATATATTCGATTAGGGCGAGAAAAGATAAGAAAAACCCTTTTTTCTCCTGATCATACAAAAATTAACAAATTATCCTCATCCCACTGGGTATAGTGGTCTCATAGAATTTGATTGGAGTTTATAGCAACCCCCACCATGTGTAGGAATTTTAGTTCACTTATGGTTTTTTTGCTTTGGTTTGATTTTAATGCATAGTAATAAAATAAAAAAATGTATAAACTAAACATTAGGTACTTTCTGCTACAACTAAGGAATAAGCAGACACTCACACAGATGGAGCTAGTGGTGGAAGAGGGGATAGAGCTGAGGGGTCGATGAGGAGTAGCAGGCCAAGGGGCCCTTCTTATCAGAACAGACCAACAGAGACCAGGTTATCTGATCTAGGCACCATGTAAAAAGGGATAAATCTCTCTCACCATAATACTGGAGATGTAACCAAGCAACTGGCACTCCTCTACATATTTGGTACCAATGTCCAAAAATTGTAAAATTCTGGACATCTATTAAACAACATATAGAAAATGCTCTTAAGACCACGCTCAACTTCAACCCACATTTAATTATTCTTAATCTTGATACACATACATAATTGTGGTCAATCTAGTAGAAGGACACTCCCATTACATATGCAGCAACAATTTGAAAAAATATCATATATAATTTTTCAAAGAAGGAACAAGAAATCCGATATATTATAAATATTACATTTTTATTAAAGTTAATTCAAAACTTACTCAAAAGAATAGTAAAAGAGATGTATACAGCAAAGAATGATGACATAGCAGCATAACAAACAAAATTGAACATAATAGTATCCAGAATACAATGAAAAAAGTGACTAGTGCGTAAATTCCATGCAAGCATAATTACCTCCCCACATCAATATTTTTACTACGGTGTAAAGGCAATACTTATAAAGTGACATTAGTGCATCAAATTGCACATGACCCTTATTGAATAAATAATTGAAATTAACAAAAATGGATTATAAAGAAAAATATATACATCCATGTGGGGATAATAATACAAAAATAGAATAACACACAATTTGTCACAAAAAACATAGATTGTTATATGTGCTATGCAAATAGCCCAGTAGTATTATGTTGTGGATGTATTACCGACCTCTATCAATAAATGGAGCTATTCCCAAAGTGATATGGTACTAAGCGTAGTAATGGCTAATATAAATTATACCACATGGTATGTACTACCAAACTTAGGCAATAGATAGAGCTGTTCCCAAAAAGACACAGTGCTAGGCGTTATAATGATCAATGTAAACCATACCACATAAGACATAAATCGAGTCCACAGCAAAATACAAGATAGTTTCCTGGGCAAAATACAATCTGTACCACTGTCCTCACACCCAGACGTACGTTTCGCTACTACCCGGCTTCAACAGGGTAAATATTTAATAAAAATGTAATATTTTAATATTTCGGATTTCTTACTCCTTCTTTGAAAAATTCTATATGATATTTTTTCAAATTGTTGCCTCGTCTTATAAACGCAGCAAAACTCCTAAAAGCCTCGTTACATGCCACGATTTATCTGACGATATGTCGTCGGGGTCACGGTTTCCGTGACGCACTTCCGTAGTCGTTAGCGTGTGACACCTACGTGCGACTCTGAACGATCGCAAATAGGGTGAAAATCGTTGATCGTTGACACGTCGTTCAGTTTCAAAATATTGTTTGTGGTTTGGAATGCAGCAGGCATATTGCTACGTTTGACACCCTGCCAACAACGAACAACATCCACACGACTGCCTTGGTCAAACAATATATTGCTGAACAATTTAGCGTCGTTTTTGAGATGTGTATGTGTGACCGCTACAAAACGACCTATGAGCGATCTTGGCAAATCGTAACTATGATCCTGGCGTGTCACATTGCTAATGAGATTGCAAGCAATGTCGCTGCGTGTAACGGGGGCCTTTATAGCCAGACATTGGAAAGATGAAGATGCACCAAACCTAATGGAATGGTTTAATGATACGAATCTCATAAGTATACATGAGAAATCCTGACTACATCACTCCAAAAAAATGCAAAACATTAGAATCTTGGGAAAAGTGGGACCGATAAGAAAAGTCAGCAAGAATCGCTTGACACTATTACATATTTAATGACACCATCTTGGATTAAAAAAAAATAAATAGATACATATACGTAACTATCATACTGTTCATGGACATTTAAGTTTCAACAATCCCTCCACATACTCAAAAATATAAAGAACTGCAATAAGACACATGTCTCAATTGACGGGCAGTAACCTTTCCTTTCCCCTAGCCCTGATCTCCCTCTACCCCCCCCACCTCCCATGACTCTGTTCTTCCTTACATTCCTCTTACTGTTTCCATTCCTCCCCCATATCTTTGTAAAACATATGTTTATGCTTGTTGGCTTTATGTTATCTTATTTCTGTATCATTAAGAAACATTCTAAATAAAAAAAAATATATATATATAAACCCTTTTGGGAGCAGTTTTTTCAATTTCTTGCCTCTGTAACATCTGCTGCTCTGGGGGTAGTGCCTGCTGCAGGAGCTGCATATAAAACTGTAGCTCTTAAACCAAAGGCCTAAAGTGACTACAGGATATCCAATACAGTGTGCTGCAAAAGGACGACATAGATCTACATGAAAATTCTTCAGATCTTTAAATGTGTCGCCCAGGGAATGGGTTACTCGGTCGCATGCAGTGTATCACTGGGGAATGTCACTTTGGTGGCCATTGCCCGCTCCCGTGCCGTGGGTGTGTGAAGCCCCACAGGTGTTGCGGTGTCGGTGCATTACCTTCAGGGACTCCACTCGGCTGGATCTGGATCACAGGTAGGAAATCTTCTTCTTGTAGTCGTGACGCCACTCTCAGATTTGCGGTCAGTGAGGACCGCCACTGCAGGTTAAGGGGCTGCCTGGGGCTGATGGTGGGTGCAGTCGGATGTAGTGGCCTCCTGAGAGTGAGGCAAGCCCCAGGGCCCTGTGTAGATGTGTAGAACTACAAGGCGCAGAATAACTCCACACAGGCAGGATGTCTTTCAGGGTTTTTACTCACTTCAGGTGGCAGGGTGAGTAACCCGGGCGTAGCTGGGATGAACCAGGCAGGAACCAGGTGTCCTTCAGGCTGACTTTATGAGGGTGACTACTGACTCGCCTTCCTTAGCCCTTGGTGGTTTGGGGTGACCCCGACTTTTAGTCCCTATGGGGGTCACCCAGGGAAGATGCTGCAGCCTCTCTCCCCTTCGTTCGCCGTTTGCTTGTTCCCCGGACCAGGTCACTCCAGCTGCTTGCCTCCTGAGACCTATGGGCCCTAACTGTGGTTACGTGGCTGCGGCTTTTGTGGTGTTGTGGTGTGGGCTTTGAGAGCCCCACACCGGCAGGTTTAGCAGGGAAAGATGGATCTATCTCCGCTCCGGGATCTGCCGCCCGTTTGGGCCTGGTTCTCCCTAGCAGTCTCCTTACTTCCCACTCCGCTGTCCTCGAGCTGAAGCTGGATTTCGGGTAGCCCTCCTAGGTGACCGTTCTCCCCCGTCTGTAGCCACTGCGCGGGCGCTGTTAGACAGCAAAACCCCACAGGTCTGCTCCTGACTGAGCCCTACGGAGTTCTCCCTCTAACTGACTCACTGCCCCTCCTCTCCTGTTCTTGCCTACGCCACCTAGCAACCAGACTCTCTTACCACACCCCTTGAGAGGAGATGGAGGCTTTTGGCCCCCTCCACTATTCCAGTGAAGGTCAAGGCTTTTCCCCCTCCTGGGTTCCCCAGGGGTCCTCTCATAGGTACA
This sequence comes from Anomaloglossus baeobatrachus, assembly GCF_048569485.1. Classification (NCBI taxonomy): domain Eukaryota; kingdom Metazoa; phylum Chordata; class Amphibia; order Anura; family Aromobatidae; genus Anomaloglossus; species Anomaloglossus baeobatrachus. The sequence continues at coordinate 127,372,214 of NC_134362.1, forward strand.
TGTGTGAGACCTGGTCACTATGCGCCTGTGTTCCACACCCCTGTCAGCCTTCCGGATTACCTGTATTGTACTGTCCCTGCATGGGTGCAGTACTCAGTGGTGCCTGACCAGGTCAGGGGCGCCACATTCCCCCTTAGTTATCACCAGCACGTCCTCGGGCTGCAAGACAACATTTTAAATGCATAAAACATTAAAACATGGTAAAACATTTTAAGATCACCAGGTATCAGACATCACCACCCTCCACCCACAAGTCCGTTAACCCACCCAAAACCCTCTCACGTTGGCCGCGCCTTCAGCCACTTCTGGCAGGATGTAGAGGCGGCTTTCATGGGCTGGTGGTTTTCAGGGTATACCTGGCCTGGTGGATCCGCGCCTTCAGCCTCATCTGCAGGTTCCTTGTCTCTGCTTTCTCTATCTTCATCTGTGTCCTTTCCTGTATCTGTTTCTTTATCTCTGTCTTTCCTTTCTTCTTTGGGACATGGTGCTACATCTAAGGCATAATAGCCCCTTTCTCCTTGATGCAAGGTGAACTGTACTGTGTCTCCAATTTTCAAATTTCTGCCTGAGTGTCCTCTGGGCAGGTGGGCTTGAACATCTCTCCGATTCACAAATATGCCCTCTTTCATTCCTTTTGCTACAATAAAGCCGTATCCGCTTTTCAAGTTGAAGTCCTCCACAACTCCTCTACAACGGGGTCCTCTGACCTGTGCCTTGGACTCTCTCAACAAGCGCTTCTCTTGTAGGTCTCTGGTGGTGACTTCTCTCTGTTCTGGAGACTGTGGTGTTGGAGGGTACTTTGCTCTACTGCGGCGCCGTGTCTTGCGGGCTGGATGCTGCTGGGTGCAGCTTACAAGCTCCCAGGTAAGGCTTTTGGGCAGTTCTTCATCTGCAGACGGTGTCAAGTCTTCCTCATCCCAACGGGAATAGGGTAACATCTCCGGCTCTGAGTATTGCTCCACTGCTGTTGGCTCCTGAGTCAGCTCCTCAGCTTCCTGGCCTCCTCTCCCCCTTAGTTCTTCCTGGCACTCCTTTGGTGGCAGTGCTGGGGATGGACTTTCTTCGGCAGGCCCAGGCGGGGGACTCTTTGGCGCGGCTGCAGGGGTTGCCTGAATCTCCTTGGAGTTGCGCGGAGGGCGCAGGTATTGATCCACCAACCACTGCGGGAACTTGGCCTCCATGTCAGCCTTCAGCCGCCAGTAGTCGGACTCCTCCCCTATCATGGGCTTCCTGTCAGGGACCTCTGTGAACTGGGGAGCGGTGTCTGCTCTGGCCTTGCAGGCCGGGGAAAATGGTACGTCTGTCTTGTCTTGGCGGGCCGCGCCTGGCATGGCGGCGGCCTGGTCTGTGCGGGCCGGGCAGGGCATCGCTGCGGCGGCCTGGTCTTTGCGGGCCGGGCAGGGCATCGCTGCGGCGGCCTGGTCTTGGCGGGCCGCGCCTATCATGGCGGCGGCCTGGTTTCGGCGGGCCGCGCCTGGCATGGCGGCGGCCTGAGTCTGCGTCACTGTTGCAGAGGGCTCTGTGCAGGCTGAGCTGGGCGTCGCTGCAGTGATCGGGGCTTGCCGGGCCGCACCTGGCGGGGCTGCGGCCTGGTTCAGCATCTCACTTGCGGCGCGGACGAGCGTCGCTGCTGCAGTGGGGTCTTGGCGGACTGGGCTCAGCAGGATGGCAGCCTGGGTCAGCGTCACACCTGCGGCACGGATAAGTACCGCTGTGGTAGTCGGACCTTTGCGGGCCGCGCGGGGCATGGCTGCGGCGGCCTGGATTTGGCGGGCCGCTTCTAGCGTGGCTGCGGCCTGGTCCAGCGTCGCCGCGCCGGGCGCCTCTTCTGGGACCGCGGGCGTAGCTGCAGGGGTCGGGGCACTTGCGCTGGCCGGGGCATCTCTGGACTCACCCATCGGGGTCTGAATCATCGCCGCTCGGTCTGGCAGGCGTCGCGCGGCTCCCTCCTCATAGGTCCGAACCGCCGCGGTCATCTCCAGCATTTCCATTCGTTCCTCCCGGATCTGCTCCACAACCCGGGTCTCCAGTCGGTCACAGAACTGGGCCAGCTCCCGATACCACCAGGCAGCAGAGCCTGGTTCTGGGTTCCTGCGGTCAGACGCCATTTCTTCTGCGCCGTCTTCTGCACGATCTCCCAGCAGTGGACTCGTCGCTGCCTCAGATAGCAAGCTGTTCAGTTTTTGCTCCGCTTCTTTCAGCAGCTCCCTTCCCAGCAGCAGGCTTCTGGCTTCTTCTCTGCTCCGCCGTTTTTGGACGCTTCCGCTCTCTTTAGCAGCAAGGTCAGAACTCTGCAGGGGATCTCTGGGTAGCCACGCCTCTTCGTGGGCGGTAACTTCTTCCAGCGCGGGCTGCTGTTGTTTTTCAGCGCGCTTTTCATGGTGGCAATATGGCGGCGCTTCCAATTTTTCAAGCGGACCGCCCAGGCACATGGTCACCTGTCTGAACAGGTCTAGTCCTTATCCTGTTCGTGACGCCAGATGTGAAGCCCCACAGGTGTTGCGGTGTCGGTGCATTACCTTCAGGGACTCCACTCGGCTGGATCTGGATCACAGGTAGGAAATCTTCTTCTTGTAGTCGTGACGCCACTCTCAGATTTGCGGTCAGTGAGGACCGCCACTGCAGGTTAAGGGGCTGCCTGGGGCTGATGGTGGGTGCAGTCGGATGTAGTGGCCTCCTGAGAGTGAGGCAAGCCCCAGGGCCCTGTGTAGATGTGTAGAACTACAAGGCGCAGAATAACTCCACACAGGCAGGATGTCTTTCAGGGTTTTTACTCACTTCAGGTGGCAGGGTGAGTAACCCGGGCGTAGCTGGGATGAACCAGGCAGGAACCAGGTGTCCTTCAGGCTGACTTTATGAGGGTGACTACTGACTCGCCTTCCTTAGCCCTTGGTGGTTTGGGGTGACCCCGACTTTTAGTCCCTATGGGGGTCACCCAGGGAAGATGCTGCAGCCTCTCTCCCCTTCGTTCGCCGTTTGCTTGTTCCCCGGACCAGGTCACTCCAGCTGCTTGCCTCCTGAGACCTATGGGCCCTAACTGTGGTTACGTGGCTGCGGCTTTTGTGGTGTTGTGGTGTGGGCTTTGAGAGCCCCACACCGGCAGGTTTAGCAGGGAAAGATGGATCTATCTCCGCTCCGGGATCTGCCGCCCGTTTGGGCCTGGTTCTCCCTAGCAGTCTCCTTACTTCCCACTCCGCTGTCCTCGAGCTGAAGCTGGATTTCGGGTAGCCCTCCTAGGTGACCGTTCTCCCCCGTCTGTAGCCACTGCGCGGGCGCTGTTAGACAGCAAAACCCCACAGGTCTGCTCCTGACTGAGCCCTACGGAGTTCTCCCTCTAACTGACTCACTGCCCCTCCTCTCCTGTTCTTGCCTACGCCACCTAGCAACCAGACTCTCTTACCACACCCCTTGAGAGGAGATGGAGGCTTTTGGCCCCCTCCACTATTCCAGTGAAGGTCAAGGCTTTTCCCCCTCCTGGGTTCCCCAGGGGTCCTCTCATAGGTACATGTGTGAGACCTGGTCACTATGCGCCTGTGTTCCACACCCCTGTCAGCCTTCCGGATTACCTGTATTGTACTGTCCCTGCATGGGTGCAGTACTCAGTGGTGCCTGACCAGGTCAGGGGCGCCACAGGTGCTTTTTCATGGGGACTATTTACAAGGGAGATTAAAGTAATTTGTGTGACGCCACCTGTGGGTTGCGGTTAGGATGGTGGAACCGCTGTTGCTGAGTGGATTATCCCCAGGGCTGGTGGTAATGGCAGCTGTGGTGGTAGACCCTCCGCAGGGAGGGCTGAGCCTGGGAGATGTATGATGGAGTAATAAGGGAGGCCACACCATGGGTTGTAGTTAAGAATCTCTACTCACTCTTGACCCTAAGATGGCTGGTTCAGGTCGCTGTATCTCCAGTGCCAGTTGATGACTCGGTTGCTCTGTCCCTGACACACTCAGTGTGATTGGGTCCCCGTAGCATGGATCGATTTGGGGGCCCAACTGTCCCTTTTTATGGCAGTCTCCTTATCCGTACAGTGGGCAGTGTGGACCCTGTCGGGCTGGTTTGTGTCCCGAACCCTGATCCTTGCTTTACTGCTGGTGCCCCCAGATCTGTGGGTCAGTGAGGTCCATGAAGGTCCCCTCACCGTTACACGACCCAGATCTAGGCACATCTTTCCACTTTCACTTACTACTACAGTCTGACTACTGTCCCCTTCCACCAGGTTGTCTAGTCCTCCTGGTCTGGCTCCGCCCTCTAGGTGGCCATCCCCTTGTGTCCGACTAGCCAATTACCCCTGGTGTGGAGTGGTAACTAGGATTTTGGTGCGTCTAGGTGTTGCTGGCACTGGTGTTCCAGGTCCGTGGGAGTAGGCCCTTATCCCCATGACGATGCAGTTCCCTGTAGTGCCCTGAGTGGCTCAGGGGCGTTACATAAACCTAATTGCTGCTTTGATATAAACAAAGATTATCCACAGCAAGACTGTAGGTAAACAGACATTATCCAGCACGTTATCCAGTACGTTATCCAGTATGTTACCGGAGCTGGATTATAAAGAAAAGGGCAAAGACAAGGATGTGAAAAGACACAATTTGGGGATTAACAACAACATCCTTCAGCCCAGAGACTCTAAAGTGCAGAAGATTGAATATATGGAGAATCATATCAGCAGTAAATGACTAAATAATGACCAAGGGAGTACAGAGAACCTTTTAAAGGAAGACATGTGCATTACTTCCTCTAAAAACTACAATAACACTGAGTCAGGGTTTGGTCCAGTAGATGAAAGGACGTACTCTCCAGGCAACTCAGTGAGAACCTCGTCTGGTGGTGCTTGATCTGATCCAGCAGTTGGAAGCAGAGTAGTCACAGCTGGCCAGGTGTGGACTCTGTGGAGCGCAGGGAATCCAGGTAAGGACTGGAGCAGAAATCAAGCACAACCACCTATGAGCCGAGGCAAGGAACAGAGGTTAGTAACAGGAGCATGGATAAACGACAAAGACAGGGAAAAGGGACCTGACGGGAAGCAAGACCACACTAAGGCTATGTGCCCACGTTGCATTCTGTCCCTGCAGAAATTTCTGCAGCAATTTGAACAGCACACGTGCGCTTCAAATCGCTGCAGAAACAGTGCGTACTGAAAAGCCGATTTCATGCACTCTGGATGCAGCCCCTCCCATTGACAGAGTGGGGGTTGCATGCAAAGCACACGAAAGAAGTGACATGTCACTTCTTAGAACGCAGCGCTTCAGCAGCAGCCGAAGCGCTGCGTTCTAATACGCCACAGGGGCATGGATTAGGCACAATCTTCATAGATTGTGCTGAGGATGCAGGACACATGCAGTTACGCTGCAGTGCAGAACGCAGCGTATTTTCATGAAAATACGCTACGTGGGCACATAGCCTAAGGGACAGAAAGACGTTGCTCAGGCACATCCTAGAAGGGGAGAATGCCCTATATGTCCAGTGCCCCTCTGCAAAAGGCCAGGAAGCCCTTATAGGTTAAGGCGTACTGGCCCTTAAAATCCCAGCAGGAAATGGGCAGGGTCGCCTAAGAAAGGTCCTATAAGTCCTGTTCAGTGCACACATGCTTGTGAACGAACAGGCCACAAGCGCAAAGTTGGAAGAAGGTCCAGGACTGAGATTGGAGAGTTAGTACCCTATATGAACAGACAGAAAGATGGGCAGACCATACGGAGCCGCATGCTGGGCGCCAATAACCCTGCCCAGTAGGGGTCGGACCCGTAGGTCGAGGCATGACATTCAGTGAGTTTCCATTTGGGCAAACTATGTCTTCAGATTCCCCTCTTATGAAAGTAAAATTTGATCAATCCCAAAAGCTTTGAGTCAATTTGCATTACATCCATGAAACTTCTTTCAAGTCACTGGTTAGCGGTTTGAGTGTGGATATGTCTTCAATCTGTTCCGCATTACCAATATCCCTGACGTGTTCCCTGATACATGTTTTCAATCGTCTTAAAGTTAACCTGATGTAGTGAGGTTGCAGGGACATACCGAGTGAGATACCACAAATGTGGTCTTACAGGTAAAGTGTTGTGTAGCGAGAAAGTTCTTGGTCCTATCGCTCGACTGGAAGTTGAATGCTCTTATCATGTTAAGGCAGGCAATATAGCTTTTACATGGAAACAAGCCCCATTTGAGTCCTTTAGACCCCAAAAATTTGTCTGTTCTAGGTCCCGCATGACAACTGTGTACCAGCATGTCCTTAAGATTAGGGGATATCTTGTACGGGATGGATGGCTTCAGTGTCATACATTTGGATAGAAAAGGATCAGCCTGAAGGATCAACCAATATTTCTCCAGGGCTGACTTCACCAGATGCCATTTATTATTAACCCCTTTACCCCAGGATGTTATTGCATTTTTCTGGGGTTTTTTTTCCCTCTTTCTTCCGAGAGCCGTAATGTTTTTATTTTTCCGTCAATCTTCCATTATGAGGGCTTGTTTTTTGCGGGACGAGTTGTAATTTTAAATGAAACCATATGTTTTACCATATAGTTTACTGGAAAACAGCCAAAAAAATTCAAATGTGGAAAAACTGCAAAAAAAGTGCGCTCGCACAATAGTTTTTGGGATATTTTATTCATCATGTTCACTATATGGTAAAACTAATATGTTGCTGTAATGCCTGAGGTCGGTGCGAGTTTGTAGACACCAAACATGTATAGGTTTACTTGTATATAAAGGGTTAAAACAATTCACAAGTTTGTCCAAAAAAAGTGGCGCACATAGTGCGCCATTTTCCTTAACCTGTAGCATTCTCATTTTTCGGGATCTATGGCTCAGTAACAACTTATTTTTTGCGTCTTGAGATCCCATTTATAACGGTACAATTTTTGCGCAGATGCTATGTTGTGGTCGCCTGTTTGCACAAAATTTGCTGTGACCAAAAAACATAATTTTTTTGCCACTATGTTGTTTACAAATCAGATTAATTAGTTTTATATTTTGATAGATCAGGTATTTCTCAACGCGGCGATACCAAATATGTGTTTTTTTTGTTTAACCCTTTAGCTTTCAATGAGGCGAATGGGGGGTGATTTGAACTTGTAGGGATTTTTTTTATTTTTTTTTATTTTACTAGGTTCCTTAGGGGACTATAATGGTCAACAATCTAATTGCTCTGCCATTTCTCCAGATCACAGCTACAAAGCTGAGGTCTGCATATATGGTGCTTTACTCTCATACAATGCCCTCTGCCAGCATTGAGAAAAAGTGACTCATGATAGCTACAGACGTCATCACATGACCCTGTGCTATCATGCTAACCATCGGAAGTCACATGACCACGGCAGCCCGTGGGGATTAACCTCACACAATCCATTATGTCCCCAGTACATCATGGATTGTAAAGGGGTTAATGGTAGACAGGGTCGGTCTGGCCCAGCGGGGTAGCGGGGAATCCCCCGGTAGGCCCTGGGCCCTCAGTGGGCCCCACGTGCCTTATATATTGCGGGGCTGTGGACAACGCCGTGGAGCCGCCTGTTTCTCAGGGCCGGCATTATGTGCGGGCAGAGTGGGCAGGGCCCCTACGCTCTGATGGGCCCCCCCCTCCCACGCTCTGAGGGCCCCCCAGCCTTTCAATCACAAACTGCAGCAATAGCACAAGTTCTGTACTATCGCTGTAGTTTGCGCGGTTGCAGAAGGACCTGTGGTGATATCACAGACAGTCATGTGACTTAACATAGGTCCTCCACTGCGGCAGTCCCAGGCCTGTACATATCCGGTGTACAGGCCTGGAGACCGCGCCGCTATTCAAAAGTAGTGCATCCTTCAGATGCGCGTACATTTAAACAATGCGGCCGGTGTCAGGACTGAGGCGGAGGAGCTGCTCAGCCCCGCACCGACACAGCAGTAGTCATCACACTGCTGCCGGAGTAAAAGAGATGAAGAGGATGCGCAGGGCTGCAGGTAAGCGCTCAGGAGGAGCCAAAGGAAAAAAAATCATTCTCACCTGTTCTCCACCGTTCCCGCGGTGCTCCAGACCGCTAGACACACACCCCTTGGTGATCCGTCCGCTGCACGGAGCCATCATTGTAGGCTGACTTCATAGCTTTACTGCAGTTAAATGCTTTATGGCGCCGCAAAGCATTTAACTGAAGTAAAGCCATGATGGCATCCTGCGGCAGCGGCTCCGTGCACCGGACGAGATCATGGAGGGGTCTATGAGCCTGCGGACTGGTAAGGTAAGGACACCGCAGGAACAGAGGACAGGTAAGAATAACACGCGTGTGTGTGTATGTGTGTGTGTAAACAATGACATAGTAGGGGACAAGAAGGGGGGCCCATTGCTACAGTGCACAAGGCTGGTGGGGCCCATTGCTACAGTAAACAAGGCTGGGGGGGCCATTGCTAGAGTGTACAAGGCTGGGGGTTCTATTGCTACTGTGTACAAGGCTGAGGGGGCCCATTGCTACAGTGCACAAGGCTGGGGGGCCCATTGCTACAGTGCACAAGGCTGGGGGCCCATTGCTGCAGTGCACAAGGCTGGGGGGCCCATTGCTACAGTTCACAAGGCTGGGGGCCCATTGCTACAGTGCACAAGCCTGGGGGGCCCATTGTTACACAGTACAGGGATGGGGGGGCCGTTGCTACACGGCACAGGGATGGGGGGGCCATTGCTACACGGCACAGGGATGGGGGGGCCATTGCTACATGGCACAGGGATGGGGGGCCCGTTGCTACATGGCACAGGGATGGTGGGGGCATTTCTACACAGCACACGGATGGGGGGGCCCGTTGTTACACGGCACAGGGATGGGGGGGCGTTGCTACACGGCACAGGGATGGGGGGCCCGTTGCTACACGGCACAGGGATGGGGGGGCGTTGCTACATGGCACAGGGATGGAGGGGCCCATTGCTGCATGGCACAGGGATGGATGGGCCCGTTGCTGCACGGCACAGGGATGGAGGGGCCCGTTGCTGCACGGCATAGGAATGGAGGGGCCTGTTGCTACACGGCACAGGCACAGGGATGGAGGGGCCTGTTGCTGCATGGCACAGGGATGGAGGGGCCCGTTGCTGCATGGCACAGGGATGGGGGGCATTGCTGCACGGCACAGGGATGGAGGGGCCCGTTGCTGCACGGCATAGGAATGGAGGGGCCCATTGCTACATGGCACAGGGATGGAGGGGCCCGTTGCTGCATGGCACAGAGATGGAGGGGCCCGTTGCTGCACGGCACAGGGATGGGGGGGCGTTGCTGCACGGCACAGGGATGGAGGGGCCCATTGCTGCACGGCATAGGAATGGAGGGGCCCATTGCTACATGGCCCAGGGATGGGGGGGCCCGTTGCTACATGGCACAGGGATGGAGGGGCCCGTTGCTGCATGGCACAGGGATGGAGGGTCCTGTTGCTGCATGGCACAGGGATGGGGGGGGTGTTGCTGCATGGCACAGGGATGGAGGGGCCTGTTGCTGCATGGCACAGGGATGGGGAGGGTGTTGCTGCATGGCACAGGGATGGAGGGGCCTGTTGCTGCATGGCACAGGGATGTGGGGGACGTTGCTGCATGGCACAGGGATGGAGGGTCCGTTGCTACATGGCACAAGGATGGGGGGCCCGTTGCTACACGGCACAGGGATGGGGGGCGTTGCTACACAGCACAGGGATGGGGGGCGTTGCTACACGGCACAGGGATGGGAGGGCATTGCTACACAGCACTGGGATGGAGGGGCCCGTTGCTGCATGGCATACGGATGGAGGGGCCCGTTGCTGCACGGCACAGGGATGGAGGGGCCCGTTGCTGCACGGCACAGGGATGGAGGGGCCCGTTGCTGCATGGCACAGGGATGGAGAGGCCCATTGCTACACTACACAGGGATGGAGGGGCCCGTTGCTGCACGTCACAGGGATGGAGGGGCCCGTTGCTGCATGGCAAAGGGATGGAGGGGCCCGTTGCTGCATGGCACAGGGATGGAGGGGCCCGTTGCTGCATGGCACAGGGATGAAGGGGCCTGTTTCCGCACGGCACAGGGATGGAGGGGGCGTTGCTACACGGCACAGGGATGGGGGCATTACATTTTATTGGGGTCTATTTTTATTTTTGAAATTCACCAGTAGCTGCTCCATTTCCCACCCTAGGCTTATACTCGAGCCAATAAGGTTTCAGTTTTTTGTGGTTATATTAGGGGCCTCGGTTTATACTCGGGTCGGCTTATACTCGTGTATATACGGTAATTTGAGATACGGGCGCCTTGGTGGGGGAGGAGCGGTATTACTTTACAAGTGACATTATGGGGCAGTGGGGACTTTATGGGGAAATGAGGACCAATATGAGGCACTTATGAAGGGAATTGTGACAGGCAGCATAGTATAATGAGGAGCGGGGGAACTTTATGCAGAGAGATATTTTAGAAAGGGCACGTTTTGGGGGGTACATTATGGAAAGAGGCACTTTGTGGGGCTATTTTGGTGGGGGGATATTTTGTGCAGGAAGCAATTAACAACCCTTCTGATTCCACTTGTTCCCCCAGATATTATTAAATAAAAGGGGCCAGGATGAGGGACATACATTATTAGTTTATGGTGGCAAGTGGAGATAATTACTGTAGAGACAAATTAGGGGACATTATTACTGATGAAATATAGGTTAATTTTGAGGATACTATCTTCCATGGGGGAACAAAAGTCTGATGTAGTGTAGAAATTGGGGAAAAAATGTGGAATGTGCCCTGTGAGACAATGATCAGCTATAGGTGACTGTGTGTTATTCTCTGCAGTCGCGTCATGGCAGCAAATAGCAGAGGAAAAGCAAATGAAGAGGAAAAGCGAAGATGAATAACTTCAGCTAGAGACGTCATTGGTAAGTCAGTGTATTACATGTATACACAGTGTACACTACTGAATACACAGAACTACTGTGTAAAATGTCACTGGTGATCACTGTATTACCTATATACAGATCTCCTGTTTATAAAATCATTGGTGATCACTAGTGATGAGCGAGTACCAAAAAGCTCGGGTGCTCGAGGCTCGAGCCGAGCATCCCAAGATACTCGTGTACTCGGCCCGAGCACCGAGCCCAATGTTATCCTATGGGAGACCCGAGTATTTTTATGAAATGACCCCCCGGCAGCATGTAGAAACCCTAAAAATGTCACAAAAGTCTTAGAAGAGTGCTCAAATGACATGGCAACAGCATGGGGAAGACCCCTTGAAGCATTTATCACTCAAAAGTCACAGCTGTGAACAATTTTGTCCGAGTTTTACGCCACTTTTACGGACTCACCAGAAAACCTTCCAAAGTGACACCAAAATTAATTTTCATGGCGGAAATGTTAAGGGCACATACCCAATAGTGAGATAGAGCTGGTGTATGTTACTTTTTGAGATTACATGAAAGATTTTACGTGAAAACATTGTGTGGCACTCCGATGTCCAAAATGCACGTTTTGTGCTTTTTACTAGCGATGTCGGTCATTTTTTTTTTTCATTCTATCTCCTTCAGTCCGTCGGTCGGTCTCTCTCTGTCTTGTCTGTCCCCCTCTCACAGTCTGTCGGTCAGTCTCCCCCCTCTCTCATACTTACCGTTCCCCGATCACTGCCGCGGTGCTGCACAGCTGTTCACTAAACTCCGGCGGCTTTTCCTCTTTTGAAAAAGCCGGCCGCTCATTAAACAATCTCATATTCCCTGCTTTCCTGCTTTTCGGGCCCTATGATTGGTTGCAGTGAGACACGCCCCCACGCTGAGTGACAGGTGTCTCACTGCACCCAATCACAGCAGCCGGTGGGCGTGTGTATACTGTGCAGTGAAATAAATAATTAAATAATTAAAAAAAACGGTGTGCGGCCCCCCCAATTTTTATACCAGCCAGATAAAGCCATACGGCTGAAGGCTGGTATTCTCAGGATGGGGAGCTCCACGTTATGGGGAGCCCCCCAGCCTAACAATATCAGTCAGCAGCCGCCCAGAATTGACGCATACATTAGATGCGACAGTTCTGGGACTGTACCTGGCTCTTCCTGATTTACCCTGGTGCGTTGGCAAATCGGGGTAATAAGGAGTTATTGGCAGCCCATAGCTGCCACTAAATCCTAGATTAATCATGTCAGGCGTCTCCCCGAGAAACCTTCCATGATTAATCTGTAAATTACAGTAAATAAACACACACACACAAACCTGAAAAAATAATTTATTAGAAATAAAAAACACAAACCAATTCCCTCGTAACCAATTTAATAAGCCCCAAAAAGCCCTCCATGTCCGGCGTAATCCATGGACCTCCAGCGTCGCTTCCAGCTCTGCTGCATGGAGGTGACCGGAGCTGCAGCAGACACCGCCGCTCCTGTGAGCTCCACGTAGCAAATGAGGTGAGTAAGCGCGATCAGCTGAGCTGTCACTAAGCTTATCCGCGGCCACCGCTGGATCCAGCGGTGGCCGTGAGTTACCTGACTGACAGCAGCTGATCACGCTACTCATCTCAGTTGCTGTGTGAAGCTGACAGGAGCAGCTGTGTATTCTGCAGCTCCTGTCACCTGCATGCAGCAGAGCTGGAAGCGACGCTGGAGGTCCGTGGATTACGCCGGACATGGAGGGCTTTTTGGGGCTTATTAAATTGGTTACGAGGGAATTGGTTTGTGTTTTTTATTTCTAATAAATTATTTTTTCAGGTGTGTGTGTGTTTATTTACTGTAATTTACAGATTAATCATGGAAGGTTTCTCGCCTGACATGATTAATCTAGGATTTAGTTGCAGCTATGGACTGCCATTAACTCCTTATTACCCCGATTTGCCAACGCATCAGGGCAAATCAGGAACAGCCGGGTACAGTCCCAGAACTGTCGCATCTAATGTATGCGGCAATTCTGGGCGGCTGCTGACTGATATTGTTAGGCTGGGGGGCTCCCCATAACGTGGGGCTCCCCATCCTGAGAATACCAGCCTTCAGCCGTATGGCTTTATCTGGCTGGTATTAAAATTGGGGGACCGCACGCCGGTTTCTTTAATTATTTAATTATTTATTTCACTGCACAGTATACACACGCCCACCGGCTGCTGTGATTGGGTGCAGTGAGACACCTGTCACTCAGCGTGGGGGCGTGTCTCACTGCAACCAATCATAGGCGCCTGTGGGCGAGTAAAGCAGGGAATACGAGATGGCTGTGTGCAGAGCACAGCGCGCCCGCCGGTATAAAGGCTCAGTCACGCTGTGCGGGCCGGCCAATCACTGCAATTCCACAACTAACAGGGCTGTGGCATTGCAGTGGTCTGCCAGCCAATCCCTGCATGAGAGCTGGCTCTCAAAAGAGCGCCAACATGCAGGGATGAAGACCACGAGTACAGCACGAGTATCGCGAAATTACTCGGTACCCGCCGAGTAGCCCGAGTACAGTGATACTCGTGCGAGTACCGAGTAGTGACAAGCGTACTCGCTCATCACTAGTGATCACTGTATAACTTGTACACTGACACTATATATAGAGCTCCTGGGGGTAATTGCACTGATGGTAATATCAGTGTTATTAGTATTGTGTTTTTTATTCATGATCATTTATTGTAGTATTCGTCATTGTGTAGTAGTAGTATATGGTCTTGTCATGGTTTGGTATTTGTCTCTTGTATGTGGTATTATTTGATCATTATGTAGTCTGGTCATAGTGTCGTGGTATTTCTCCCTTGTATGTGTTAATATTTGGTTACTATGTGGTCTAATTATGGTGTGGCGATATTACTCTCTTGTCTTGTATGTGGTTGTGTTTGATCACTATGTGGTGGTAATATGTTTGGTCACGGTGTGGCTGTATTTCTCCCTTGTATCATAGTATCATAGTATCATAGTTTTTAAGGTTGAAGGGAGACTCTAAGTCCATCTAGTTCAACCCGTAGCCTAACATGTTGATCCAGAGGAAGGCAAAAAAACCCCAATGTGGCAAACAAGTTCCAATGGGGAAAAAATTTCCTTCCTGACTCCACATCCGGCAATCAGACTAGTTCCCTGGATCAATACCCTGTCATAAAATCTAATATACATAACTGGTTATATTAAATTTTTCAAGAAAGGCGTCCAGTCTCTGCTTAAATGTTAGTAGTGAATCACTCATTACAACATCATGCGGCAGAGAGTTCCATAGTCTCACTGCTCATACAGTAAAGAATCCTCGTCTGTGATTATGATTAAACCTTCTTTCCTCAAGACGTAGCGGATGCCCCCGTGTTCCAGTCGCAGGCCTAGGTGTAAATAGATCTTTGGAAAGGTCTCTGTACTGTCCCCTCATATATTTATACATTGTGATTAGATCTCCCCTAAGCCTTCGTTTTTCCAGACTAAATAACCCCAAGTTTAATAACCTGTCTTCGTATTGCAGCCCCCCCATTCCTCTAATAATCTTGGTCGCTCTTCTCTGCACCCTCTCCAGTTCAGCTATGTCCTTCTTATATATCGGTGACCAGAATTGTACACAGTATTCTAAGTGCGGTCGCACTAGTGACTTGTACAGAGGTAGAACTATATTTTTTTCATGAACACTTATACCTCTTTTAATACATCCCATTATTTTATTAGCCCTGGCAGCAGCTGCCTGACACTGTCCACTAAAGTGAAGTTTACCATCCACCCATACACCCAAGTCTTTTTCTGTGTCTGTTTTACCCAGTGTTCTACAATTAAGTACATAATCATAAATGTTATTTCCTCTACCCAAGTGCATGACCTTACATTTATCTACATTAAACTTCAATTGCCACTTCTCAGCCCAATCCTCCAATTTACATAAATCTCCCTGTAATATAAAATTATCCTCCTCTGTATTGATTACCCTGCAGAGTTTAGTATCATCTGCAAATATTGAAATTCTACTCCGCATGCCCCCAACAAGGTCATTTATAAATATGTTGAAAAGAAGCGGGCCCAATACTGACCCCTGTGGTACCCCACTATGAACTGAGACCCAGTCCGAGTACGTACCATTAATAACCACCCTTTGTTTCCTATCACTGAGCCAGTTTTTAACCCAGTTACACATATTTTCCCCTATCCCCATTATTCTCATTTTATGTACCAACCTTTTGTGTGGCACCGTATCAAAAGCTTTTGAAAAGTCCATATACACAACATCCACTGCATTTCCCTGGTCCAGGCTTGAACTTACCTCTTCATAGAAGCTGATCAAATTAGTTTGACAGGATCGATCCCTCATAAACCCATGTTGATACTCTGTCATAAGGTTATTTTTCTTGAGATACTCCAGTATAGCATCTCTCAAGAAACCCTCAAGGATTTTACCAACCGTAGAGGTTAAACTTACCGGCCTATAATTTCCCGGCTCAGTTTTTGTCCTCTTTTTGAATATTGGCACCACATTTGCTATGCGCCAGTCCTGCGGTACCGACCCTGTTATTAAGGAATCTGAGAAGATTAAAAATAATGGTCTATCTATCACAGAACTCAATTCCTGTAGTACTCTGGGGTGTATGCCATCCGGGCCCGGAGATTTGTCAACCTTAGTGATTTCGAGGCGGCGGCGTACTTCCTGCTGGGTTAAGCAGGTAATATTCAAGGGTGAATTTATGGCATCACTGGTCATGTCATCTGCCATGGCATTTTCTTGTATAAAAACCGTAGAAAAAAAGTCATTTAGCAGGTTAGCTTTACCCTCATCCCCTTCCACCATTTCACCAAGACTATTTTTAAGGGGGCCAACACTATCGCTTTTCAGTTTTTTACTGTTTATGTAGTTAAAGAATATTTTAGGATTATTTTTACTTTCTCTCGCAATGAGTCTCTCTGTCTCAAACTTAGCTAACTTAATTTGCTTTTTACATATTTTATTTAATTTTCTATAATTATATAATGCCTCATCACTACCTACCCTCTTTAATTCTTTTAAGGCTTTCTGTTTTTCTTTTATTGCTTCCCTTACAGCTCTATTTAGCCATAGGGGTTTCCTCCTATTTCTAGCATGTTTGTTCCCATAGGGTATATTTTCTGCACAAGCCCTATTCAGGATGCTCATAAAAGTCTCCCATTTGCTTTGTGTACTTTTATTACTTAGTACATCATCCCAGTTTATTGCACTAAGATAATCTCTCAACCGTTTAAAATTTGCTTTCCTGAAGTTTAGTGTCCTTGTAGCCCCTCTACTATACATCTTACTAAAGAATACATGAAAACTTATTATTTTGTGATCACTATTCCCCAAGTAACCCCCAACTTGTATATTTGATATGCGGTCTGGCCTATTGGTTAGTACAAGGTCTAGTAGTGCTCCCCCTCTTGTGGGGTCCTGTACCATTTGTGAAAGGTAATTATCTTTCATTGTTATCAAAAATCTATTTCCTTTGCTGGAACTGCAAGTTTCTGTTCCCCAATTTATATCAGGATAGTTAAAGTCCCCCATAATAATTACCTCTCCGAGACTCGCTGCTTTATCAATTTGCTTTATGAGGAGATTCTCTACCTCTTCCATAATATTCGGCGTCTTATAACCCACCCCTATCAGTATTTTATTATTCATTCTCCCCCCCCTTATCTCCACCCATAGGGACTCTACATTCTCAGTACCCTCACATATGTTGTCACGCAGGATGGGTTTTAAGGATGATTTTACATATAGACACACACCTCCCCCTCGCTTATTTGTACGGTCATTCCTGAATAGGCTATAACCCTGTAAATTAACAGCCCAGTCATAGCTCTCATCCAGCCATGTCTCTGATATCCCCACTATATCATAATTTTCTTCCAACAATATTAATTCTAATTCCTCCACCTTATTTGTGAGGCTTCGGGCATTAGTGTACATGCACGTTACGTATGACTCTGTACCTATATTCCTGCTTACTGTATTGACTGTCCTAACCCTTCCCCCCGTACCACCCCCAATTTCATTACTTGTGCCCTGGTCACTATCTGCACTACATTCCCCTTCTATAAAGTGAATACCCTCGCCCCCATTCCTAGTTTAAACACTCCTCCAACCTTCTAGCCATTTTCTGCCCCAGCAGAGCTGCACCCTCCCCATTAAGATGCAGCCCATCCCTAGCATAGAATCTGTAGCCAACTGAAAAGTCGGCCCAATTCTCCAGGAACCCAAAACCCTCTTTCCTACACCAATTCTTGAGCCACCTGTTAACCTCCCTGATCTCTCTTTGCCTCTCTGGTGTGGCTCGTGGCACAGGTAGTATTTCCGAAAATACCACCTTTGAGGTCCATGCTTTAAGCTTACAACCTAATTCCCTGAAATCATCTTTAAGGACCTTCCACCTACCTCTAACTTTGTCATTTGTGCCAATATGTACAATGACCGCTGGGTCCTCCCCAGCCCCTCCCAGTAATCTGTCAACCCGATCAGCGATGTGCCGAACTCGAGCGCCAGGAAGACAACACACTGTTCGGCGATCCCTGTCTTTGTGACAGATTGCCCTATCTGTCCCCCTAATAATTGAGTCCCCCACTACCAGTACCTGTCTTGCCTGCCCTGCACTCCTATTCCCCCCCTTACTGGAGCAGACACTCCTCTGGCGTTCAGAGGTCATGCCTTGCTGCAGCAATGCTACCCCTGTAATGACATCCCCCTCATCTGCCAAGTTTGCAAACCTATTGGGGTGTGTCAGTTCAGGACTAGCCTCCCTAGCACTTTTCCCTTTACCCCCCTTTCTAACTGTCACCCAGCTACCTACCTCACCGTCCTGCCGCTCCCTACTACGATCCTCCCCCACATCTGACCCAGCAAGCTGCTACTCAGTGAGCAGCACACTCCTTTCCATATTGCTAATGCATCTCAGAGTTGCCAGCTGCTCATTTAGATCCAGTATCTGGGCTTCCAAATGTGCAACTTGCGCACATCTCGAACAACAGTATGCACCCTCGAACGGCTTTTCAAGGACTGCATACATGAGACAAGATGTACACTGGATCGCATTAGCAATAGTGGAGCACATTTTCTAATGGGGATAGCACTAAACAAATGTTAAGTAATTAAACAACTAAATACAAACAATTCTACTCACACTTACTTTTGCTCACACTTTGCTCACTTACGCTCACAATGAAGAAGACAGGCTAAAATTCGCACGCCGCTAGGCGCGCGGCCTTCAGAAGTCTTCCTTCCGGCTGTAACGGCCAAAACCCGGTTCTCCTTGAGCTCGCGGTGACTCTTCACTTATCCCAGAAGGCACTGGGAATATGCAAATTATCCTCGCAAGACTCCTTCCCTGGCTTTCAGAAGTCTTCCTTCCGGCTGTAACGGCCAAAACCCGGTTCTCCTTGAGCTCGCGGTGACTCTTCACTTATCCCAGAAGGCACTGGGAATATGCAAATTATCCTCGCAAGACTCCTTCCCTGGCTTTCAGAAGTCTTCCTTCCGGCTGTAACGGCCAAAACCCGGTTCTCCTTGAGCTCGCGGTGACTCTTCACTTATCCCAGAAGGCACTGGGAATATGCAAATTATCCTCGCAAGACTCCTTCCCTGGCTTTCAGAAGTCTTCCTTCCGGCTGTAACGGCCAAAACCCGGTTCTCCTTGAGCTCGCGGTGACTCTTCACTTATCCCAGAAGGCACTGGGAATATGCAAATTATCCTCGCAAGACTTTTTCCCTGGCTTTGTATGTGGTTGTATTCGGTCACTATGTGATGGTAATATGTTGTCTGGTCACTATGCAGTGGTATTTCTCCCTTGTATGTGATGGTCTTGGCGTAGTGGATTGTGTTCTGTCTGGATTTCACTTTTTCTCTCTGATTTCAATATGGGGAAGATTCTTTATTTCCAATAGTTTAAATATTTGAATGTTTAACCCCTTCATGTCCTGTGACTATTGCACTGTAGCACATATGCACTTACAGAGGTTCTCCAGTGAAATCAAGTAATCCCCTCTTCTAAAGCCACGTGCACAAAGTATTTGGTGAGTTTTTTACCTCCGTATTTGAAGCCAAAACCAGCAGCGGTAAAATCAGAGGAAAAGTATAATAGAAACATGGGCACCTCTTCTGTATTTTTTTACCCACTCCTGATTTTGGCTACAAATACTGATGTAAGATACTGACCAAATACTGAAAGTGTGAACGTGGCCTCAGGATAAGTGATAACTTATTCATCAGTGAGGTCTGATTGCTGGGACCCGAACTGATCTGCAAAATGTGCAACTTTTATCCCCATTACACTGGAGCTCGTGTCCGACTCGACCCCTGATCCTTTCATTCCCTCAGTGGCTGCGAGCGCTGCGCTTGTTTTTATCTGACTGCCCCAAAGAGGATGAATGGAGCTGTGGTCACACATCCCACCTGCCACCGCATTGTATAATGGGGATAAAAGTTCCTCATTCTTCCGATCGATGCGGTCTCCACTGATCAGGTTCCACCAGTCAATAAGTTCTCACAAACCAACCTGTGGATCGGTGATAACTTGTCACAAAAGACCCTCTACTGCAAACTACTGTAATTATACATCAGTTATGGTGCACAGGAGATGTGCAGGAGCCGTCTGTGCTTTACAGTCAGTGCTTCCCTATAACTGGGATAACGGCTAATGGTATTTGCATGTAGCTGTAGGGTGGGCCCCTAGAGTCAATTCCCCTGGTGGGCCCCAGACACCCCAGTCCGACCCTGATGGTAGATTTAAACTTTACATGATGATCAGACGATTTATGACATCTGGAATGTAGAAGTGTATCTCTTTTTAGGTGATCGCCTTCTGAATGCCTTTTCTGATTCTTCATCTCGATTACTCTTGATCTCTGAATCAATCTTTCAGATCTTTGGCGTGTCTAAAAAAAAGAATTATCTGATGAGTATATACATTGAATTCTTAAAAATTGTCCAGTTAGTATGCCCTTTATGGGGGGTTGTAGATGAGCAGAAAATGCATGTAAAAATGAATTTACAGATGTATCCTTTCTGTATGCTTCAGTCTGTAGATATCCCTGTGGATTTTAACAATCCAGACATCAAAGACGTCAATGGTGGATTGATGTCAGTGGCTGGTCAACTTGATATTTATGTAGCTGTTGTTGAGATGATCAAGAAACTAAATCAATTCAGTTTTTGGGCCCTGCCAAATCATGAAGATATCGTCAATGTAGCTGGCCCATAACAAAACCTTCTCAACAAAGGGAGAGTTGAAAAAGAAAATGTCCCTCTCCCACAGCCCCAGGAAAAGGTTTGCATATGAGGGTGCAAAAGCCACTCTGTTATGAATACATTTTACAGTTTGGGGCTCCCTCTTGTGGTCATTGATGGCAGTGCAGTTACTTGTGGAATGAGAGCCACACACCTGTAGAGGACTGGCAATCAGGCCTTTCAGATTGGGACTATATCACTGAGCAGTTTTCTCCTGTTACTTGCCAGTGCTCAATTGATTTCCTGTGTGTTAAGGACATTCTGAAACCAGCCCTTCTCTCTACCAGAACTCCTCTCAAGATAAGTTGGTCTTTGTACCTCTGCTTATTGTTTCCACTTTCTTGTTGCTTTTTCTGTTTTAATACTATTACTTGATTCCTATTTTGCCTGTGTGGAGTTCCTGGTAGAATTGGATCATTCCCTGCTGGGAGTGTCTGTATATTTAGCTCCATGATTCTGCAATGTATTATGTTTTGTCATGCTTGGTATTAACGTCCCTCATCTATATTAGTGTTTTTGGATCCCAGTAACATCAGAGTACTGATATAATGGGGGAGAGGCCGCGTGGTCTCAGGGTTTTCCATGTCAGGCGTGCTGAGATTTTTTAGGGTTTTTACGGCTGCAGACAGTGCTCTTTCCTATCCTTTCCTATGTAGATAGTTTGGGCCTCATCTTTGCTGAATCTATTTTCTAGCTCTGTATTGTGTTTTCCTATATCACCGTAGTTTTTATATGTGGGGGGCTATCTATATCTTTGGTGATTGCTCCGAGGCAGATTAGCTTTTCTTAAGATCTAAAGGGCCATTTACATGCTCCGACATTGCTAACGATATATCATCGCGGTCACGGTGTTTGTGACGCGCATCCGGCATCATTAGCGACATCGCAGCGTGTGACAGGCTGGAGCGACCTTAAACAATCGCAAAAGAGTCAAAAATCGTTTGCCTTGGAGACGTCGTTTAATAATCAGAAATCGTTGTCTGGTCAGTAGCGATGTTGTTCCTCTTTCTTGCAGCATCACACATCGCTATGTGTGACACTGCAGGAGCAACGAACATCTCCTTACCTCCGTCCACCAGAAATGAGGAAGGAAGATGGTGGGCAGCATGTTCCAGCTGCTCATCTCCGCCCCTCCTCTGCTGTTGGACGGCTGCCGTGTGATGTCGTCGTGACGCCGCACGAACCGCCCCCTTAGAAAGGAGGCGGTTCGCCAGCTAGAGCCACATCGCAAGGAAGGTAAGTCCGTGTGATGGGGACTAGCGATGTTGTGCGACACGGGCAGCGATTTGCCTGTGTCGCACAGCCGACGGGGGCGGGTATGGTCGCTAGCGATATTGATACCGATATCGCAGCATGAAAAGTACCCTTAAGTCCTTTACCATTGTTAAAAAATCGAACAAGCTTTTGTCAGAGAGATGTTGTACAGATTAATAACCTGTAATTGAGGTGTTGTTGTATGATCATAAAATCTTACCTTTTTGTTCTCTTTCTATAATTGCCCACAAATGTATTTGTCCCACTTCGGCTTGGTATGTTGGTTCTTAAACTACGTGATTCTGAATCATCATCAGTAGATGAGATGGAGGACAAATGTGCAGATCTGCCAGAAATAATTTTAGTAGAAGGTGCCTGTTGCCAGTTATATACGTATTGGAGTTGGTAATCCTAAGGCGGGCTTTGCACACTACGACATCGCAGGTGCGATGTCGGTGGGGTCAAATTGAAAATGACGTATTTCCGGCATCACATGCGACATCGTAGTGTGTAAAGGTTTGATGATACGATTAACGAGCGCAAAAGCATCGTAATCGTATCATCGGTGCAGCGTCGGCGTAATCCATAATTACGCTGACGCGACGATCCGATGTTGTTCATCGCTACTGCGGCAGCACACATCGCTGTGTGTGAAGTCACAGGAGCGAGGAACATCTCCTACCGGCGTCACCGCGGCTTCCGTAGGATATGCGGAAGGAAGGAGGTGGGCGGGATGTTTACATCCCGCTCATCTGCGCCCCTCCACTCCTATTGGCCACCTGCCGTGTGGCGTCACTGTGACGCCACATGACCCACCCCCTTAATAAGGAGGCGGGTCGCCGGCCAGAGCGATGGTCGCAGGGCAGGTGAGTGCATGTGAAGCTGGCGTAGCGATAATTTTCGCTACGCCAGCTATCACACGATATCGTATCTGCGACGGGGCGGGGACTATCGCGTGCGACATCGCAGCATCGGCTTGCGATGTCGCAACATGCAAAGCCCGCCTAAATGTGTTAATTTTTTTGTTTTTTGTTCTTGAACTTCTTTTTCCCAAATAGTAAATTATTTATCCACATCCACTTTGAAAGAATCCATGCTGGCTGTGGAAGAGACTTTATTCAATTTGACTTGGTTATCTTCAATGTCTCGTTCGACTGTTAAGAGGCTTTTTTGATTAATTTCAATTAATAATTTGATGAGAGATTTGGAGCATAGATAACATACTATTTACCATCTGGTTCTAAAGTCCATATCATCTACAAAGAAAAAGGGCAGAATTTGCACCCCTAGGCCTCTGCAGATAAGGCTCTTAGAAGAAAAAGCAAAAAACGATTGTGATCAAATGTCCATATAAATGTAATTTATATTAGTGGAAAACAGATGAAACAATGTACAGATAAATATACATTAAGTGGTGGTATAAGAGTTGTCACTAACTTGCTAAAAAAAAAATAAATAAATAAATATATATATATATATATATATATATATATATATATATATATATATATATATATATATATATATATATGTTGTATATGTGTGTATGTGGCGCCCCTGTGGTTAGGCGCTACAGGGGAATACAGCACCTTAACATCAAGGTGCAGTGCCCTTTGGTCACAAGTGAAAGAGACAGGAAATGCAGAGTCTTATATTAGATTGAGTAACATTGACTCAGCAGCCCCTACCTTCATATTCCTGGGACTGTTTATATAGTAGGTCCATAGAGGGGTGGAGCCTAGCTTAGCGTGAGACGCAACGTGATTGACAGGATGACTGGGAGACAGTTAGTCAGTTAGCAGTCAGTCAGTAAGGAGCGAGAAGAAGAGATGAGAGTAAATTGATGACGGAAAGAAGGGCTAGAAATAACATAGGCCCGACGTCCTGAGCAAGGGTACCCCAAACGAAAAGAAAGACACTGGAAAAGGGGCAACCGAGACAGAAAGGGGACGCTTTAGGTCTGGCGAGAGCCGGCTGAAGAGTTCAGGTCGACACCGGTATAATGGAACCGAGGAGATTTGTCAGGTGTATCCCCAAACCATTGACCGTTAACCTGGGATCCTAAATAAGAGGAGTCCCGGTACCCATCAAAAGTCTGACTACTAACCCCAAGCTGAGTTCACGACGCTGTTGCGGGATAGATAAAGAAATCGTGCAGCATCAGACCCCTGGGAAAACCAGTGACGAGACTAAAGAGTGGGTTAACCCCTTAACGACCGCCGATACGCCTTTTAACGGCGACAAATTAGGGTACTTCTTCCGATCCGCCGCTTTTTAACGGCGGTCGGAAAAAAGGGTCTAGCGCCCCCCAGAGTCAGAAAATTTCCGGGGTCTCAGCTGCTGGGGGTAGCTGAGACCCTGGAGATCATGATTCTAGCCGGTTTTTCCGGTCCCCGCTCACCTGATGACCGGTATACACCGTATACCGATGATCAGGTTACAGTAAATGACCGTGCCGGTAAAAAATCATTTATCTCCCATCTGGCATAAACAAACATGTCAGATGGGAGATAAATCTCATCCCCCGGTCCTCTCCGGTCCCCCGGTGTCGCCAAAGTGTCCCCCCACCCCCCCACCCCCCCTTCCTCCTGAAAATCTAACATGGCGCTGCACATACCGGCGCGCACAGCAGCGCGCCGGCCGCATTTCCCCCTTTCCTATGGTTTCTGTCGCATGTGCTATGACACATACAACAGAAACCTGCTCCCCAGGCCCTGCCAGGTCACCCCCTATTCCCACCCCGGTGTTCCCCGGTGTCCCCCGTACCTGTTAGCTCTGATCCCCCGCGGCCCCCACCTCCTTCACAGCAGACGCTGGTCACACTGCAGAGCGCAGCTGTCAGCTTCCTGTGTCTGTGACTCAGACGCTGGCTGCTGCTGCTGCAGCACAGAGTCTGCAGCTGTGACCCGGGGAGGGTGGGTGCAAATTCTTTGCACCCACTCTCCTCAAATGGATGGTCTGCACTCCTAGAAAATGGGGGATACGTTCCCTGAACGTGCCCCCCATATTCTAGAAGGTCAAGAATCGCCGCGAGACTTTCACAATGGATTACAGCAGGGACTTGATTTTTTTTTTTCTTTTCAATAAATTGGCCAAAGAGGGAATGTTTTTGGGGAGTGTTTTTTCAAATAAATTTTTTTTTTGTTGTCAATTTTTTTTTATTATTACTGTCAATTAGTTATGTCTGGTATCAAATAGACGCTGTGACATAACTAATTGCTGGGCTTGATGCCAGGTGACATTACACATCTGGTGTCAACCCCATTTATTACCCCGTTAGCCACCGCACCAGGGCGCGGGATGAGTTGGGGCGAAGCGCCAGGATTGGCGCATCTGATGGATATGCCACTTCTGGGGCGGCTGCGGCCTGCTATTTTTAGGCTGGGAAGAGTCCAATAACCATGGCTCTTCCCACCCTGAGAATACCAGACCCCAGCTGTCAGCTTCACCTTGACTGGTGATCTAATTTGGGGGGACCCTACGTTTGTTTGTTTTTTTTCATTATTTATTTATAAATAATTAAAAAAAAAAAAACCAGCTTGGGGAACCCTCCAAACTGATCACCAGCCAAGGTGAAGCTGTCAGCTGTGGTTTGCAGGCTACAGCTGTCTGCTTTACCCTAGCTGGCTATCAAAAATAGGGGGGACCCCACGTCATTTATTTTAATTATTTTTTTCTTTTTGGGCTAAATACAAGGCTAGGCACCCTTTAGTGCCACATGAAAGGCAATAAAGGGCGCCAGCTTAGAATATGCAGGGGGGTGGGACGTTATATATGTTTGACATCTATCCATTCATCCATTGTAACATTTTAGGCTATGTGCCCACAATCAGGGTTTGCAGCGTTTTGGGCACAGAGTGTTTTCCCTGCGTCCATAACGCTGCGTTGTGCAGATTTTTAGAAATCCCGTGCCCACTGTGCTTCTTTTCTCCGCAGCATAAACCGACCTGTGGCGCAGCTTCCCGAGCCTCAGCATGTCAATTTATGCTGCGGAGATGAGTGTGCTCTGCAGGTAGCATAGAGCTCCACAGCAGCCTGAACCCAAATCGTGGGCATGGGCAGCTGCGTTCTCCCGTGGACAACACTCACATCTCTGTAGGAAGGCTGACACTGTGTACTGGACGCCGTGTCGCTGGATCATGGCCACATAGCCTAAAAGTGAGAAATTTGTTGCTACAGCAACATTTTTGTGAAGTACCTGTGGATTCAAAATGCTTACTATACTCCTGAATAAAATCCTTGAGGGGTCCAGTTTCCAAAATGGAATCACTTGTGGGGGGTTTCTAATGTATAGGTACCCAAGAGGCCCTGCTAATGTGACATGGTGTGCGCAATTTATTTCAACTTTTCCAAAATTCAAATGGTGCTCCTTCCATTCCAAGCCCTCCCATATATCCAAACAGAGGTTTTTGGCCACATATGGGGTATCCCTGCGCTCACAAGAAATTGGATTACAACCTGTGGGGTCCACGTTTTGTTGTTGCCTCTTGAAAAAGTGAGAAATGTGATGCTAAAGAAACATTTTTGTGAAAAAAATGAAAATTTTCAATATGGCAACCTAAGCTTATCAAATTCTGTGAAGTATTCGTGGATTCAAATTGCTCAATATACACCTAGATAAAAGCCTTGAGGTTTCTTGATTCCAGAATGGGGTCACTTGTGGGGGGCCTCCACTGTTTAGGCACTTTAGGGGCTTTCCAAATGCGACAGCGTCCACTAATTATTCCAGCCAAATGTTCAGTCAAATTGCACTCCTTCCCTTCCAAGACCTGCCGTGTGCCCAAACAGTTGATTTCCACCACATATAAGATATCACCAAACTCAGGAGAAATTGCAGAATACATTTCATGGTGATTTTTTTCCTGTTACCCTTGTGAAAAAAAAGCTACCTGGTTGAAGTAACAATTTTGTGGTAAAATTTTATTTTTTTATTTTCATGGCTCAACGTTATAAACTTCTGTGAAGCACCTGGGGGTTCAGGGTACTCACCAAACATCTAGATACATTCCTTGAGAGGCCTAGTTTCCAATATGGGGTCACTTGTGGTGGTTTTTTGCTGTTTACGTACCTTAGGGGTCCTCCAAATGCAACATGGTGCCCGCAATCTTTTTCAGCCAAATTTCCTTTCCAAAATTCAAATATTGCTCCTTTCGTTCCAAGCCCTCCCATTTGTCCAAACAAAGGTTTCAGACCACATGTGAGATATCACCGCGCTCATAAAAAAGTGGGTAACAAACATTTGGGTCAAATTTTTGGAATTACCTCTTGAAAAAGTGAGAGAATTGATGCTGAAGCAACATTTTTGAGAAAAAAAATTACAATTTTCAATATGTCAAAGTAACGTTATCAAAATCTGTGAAGTACCTGTGGGTCCAAAATGCTCAGTATACCCCTCGATAGAAGCCTTAAGGGGTCTAGTTTCCAAAATGGGGTCACTTGAGGGGGGTTCCTGCTGTTTAGGTTCCTTAGGGGATCTGTAAAAGCAACATGGTGCCCGCAATCTGTTTCAGCCAACTTTGCTTTCCAAAATTCAAATATTGCTCCTTTCATTCCGAGCTCTGCCATTTACCCAAAAAAAGGTTTCTGACCACATGTGGGATATCGGCGCGCTCATAAGAAAGTGGGTAACAAAGTGTGAGGTCCAATTTTTGGTGTTACCTCTTGAAAAAGTAAGAAAATTAGTGCTAAAGTAACATTTTTAGGTAAAATGTTAATTTTTATTTTTTTTCATTCCACATTACTTTAGTTCCTGTGAAGCACCTGAAGGGTTAATAAACTTCTTGAATGTGGTTTTGAGTACCTTGAGGGGTGCAGGTTTTAGAATGGTGTCACTTTTGGGTATTTTCTGTCACCCAGGCCTCTCAAAGTCACATCAAATTGGATGTGGTCCCTAAAAAAATGGTTTTGTAAATTTTGTTGAAAAAATGGGAAATTGCTGATGAACTTTGAACCCTTCTAACTTCCTAACCCCAAAAAATTTTGTTTCAAAAATTGCGCTGATCTAAAGTAGACAAGTGGGAAATGTTATTTATTAACTATTTTGTGTGACATAACTCTCCAGTTTATGGGCATAAAAATTAAAAGTTTGAAACTTGCAAAATTTTTAATTTTTTTGTCAAATTTCAGATTTTTTCACAAATAAAATAAAAAAATATCATCCTAAATTTACCTCTAACATGAAGCCCAATATGTCACGAAAAAACAATCTCAGAATCACCGGGATCCATTGAAGCATTCCAGAGTTATAACCTTATAAAGTGACACTGGTCAAAATTGCAAAAAATGGCCTGGGCATTAAGTACAAAACTGGCTTCGTCCTTAAGGGGTTAAAGAAGGAGTCACAGAGGCCTCAGAGCAGGGACTGAGAAAGAGACAAAGAAAGGTTACCTCAGAGAGAGACTCTGTCATTAAATCTCCTCCAAAACGTGTGACCATTGGCCTTCTAGTAACCGAACTTTCTTCTGTGTACTGTGTGAAACAAACCAGATGCTAGTAAAAAGGACTTGTTTGAGCTGATGTGGACTCGGTGTGTCGTCTCTCCACCATTCGACAGGACCCTGCGATGTCAGAGAAGAAGGCAGGCATCACCGCTTTGTCGCTTCCCTCCTGATCAGTGACCCGCCGCCCTGAGGTAAAATAGTTCCACCTGTGGGGAGCTGAGAGGTCTTAAGCTGCCGTCACCATCGCCTCAGTGGTCGGCCGCGGGCAGCGCTGGAATATCCCGCTTACCAGACACCACAGGTGGCGTCACGTATATCCCCAAAATCATCCCTGTACCCCATTCCCCAGCCGCAGAGTGAGAGCACAGGGCACGAAGCCGGGACCGACCACCTGTGATAACCCCATCGAGCGTAAAGTAGCCGTAGTCCCGGCGACAGAGTACCCCCCTACCGAAAACCCTGATGGTCATCTCATATATATACTAGCTGTAGTACCCGGGCGTTTCCCAGGATAGTAACTGTCTCTTTAACTCCCAGTCTCTGTCTGTGTGTCGCTGTCTGTCTCTCTGTCTGTCTCGTTCCTTGTCTGTCTGTTTCTATCTCTCTGTCTGTATTTGTATCAGTCTGTCTCCATCTCTGTGTCTGTCTCTCTATCTCCATGTCTGTCTCTGTGTGTGTGTCTGTCTCTCTTTCCCTGTCTGTCTCTTTCCAGGTCTGTCTCTTTCCAGGTCTGTCTCTTTCCAGGTCTGTCTCTTTCCCCGTCTGTCTCTTTCCCCGCCTGCCTCTTTCCCCGCCTGTCTCTTTCCCGGCCTGTCTCTTTCCCGGCCTGTCTCTTTCTCGGCCTGTCTCTTTCCCGGCCTGTCTCTTTCCCGGCCTGTCTCTTTCCCGGCCTGTCTCTTTCCCGGGCTGTCTCTTTCCTGGCCTGTCTCTTTCCCGGCCTGTCTCTTTCCCGGGCTGTCTCTTTCCCGGGCTGTCTCTTTCCCGGGCTGTCTCTTTCCAGGGCTGTCTCTTTCCAGGGCTGTCTCTTTCCCTGGCTTTCTTTTTCCAGGGCTGTATTTTTGCCCGGCTGTCTCTTTCCCGGCCTGTCTCTTTCCCAGACTGTCTCTTTCCCGGCCTGTCTCTTTCCCGGCCTGTCTCTTTCCCGGCCTGTCTCTTTCCCGGCCTGTCTCTTTCCCGGCCTGTCTCTTTCCCGGCCTGTCTCTTTCCCGGGCTGTCTTTTTCCCGGGCTGTCTCTTTCCAAGGCTGTCTCTTTCCAGGGCTGTCTCTTTTCCTGGCTTTCTTTTTCCAGGGCTGTATTTTTGCCTGGCAGTCTCTTTCCAGGGCTGTCTTTTTCCCCGGCTGTCTCTTTCCCCGGCTGTCTCTTTCCCCGGCTGTCTCTTTCCAGGGCTGTCTCTTTGCCCATCTGTCTCTTTGCCCATCTGTCTCTTTGTCTCTTTGTTCGTCTCTTTTTGCCCGTCAGTCTCTTTCCAGGTCAGTCTCTTTCCAGGTTAGTCTCTTTCCAGGGCTGTCTCTTTCCAGGGCTGTCTCTTTCCCGGGCTGTCTCTTTCCCGGGCTGTCTCTTTCCAGGGCTGTCTCTTTCCAGGGCTGTCTCTTTCCCTGGCTTTCTTTTTCCAGGGCTGTATTTTTGCCCGGCTGTCTCTTTCCCGGCCTGTCTCTTTCCCAGGCTGTCTCTTTCCCGGCCTGTCTCTTTCCCGGCCTGTCTCTTTCCCGGCCTGTCTCTTTCCCGGCCTGTCTCTTTCCCGGCCTGTCTCTTTCCCGGCCTGTCTCTTTCCCGGGCTGTCTTTTTCCCGGGCTGTCTCTTTCCAGGGCTGTCTCTTTCCAGGGCTGTCTCTTTTCCTGGCTTTCTTTTTCCAGGGCTGTATTTTTGCCTGGCAGTCTCTTTCCAGGGCTGTCTTTTTCCCCGGCTGTCTCTTTCCCCGGCTGTCTCTTTCCCCGGCTGTCTCTTTCCAGGGCTGTCTCTTTGCCCATCTGTCTCTTTGCCCATCTGTCTCTTTGTCTCTTTGTTCGTCTCTTTTTGCCCGTCAGTCTCTTTCCAGGTCAGTCTCTTTCCAGGTTAGTCTCTTTCCAGGGCTGTCTCTTTCCAGGGCTGTCTCTTTCCAGGGCTGTCTCTTAACAGGGCTGTCTCTTTCCAGGGCTGTCTCTTTCCAGGGCTCTCTCTTTCCAGGGCTCTCTCTTTCCAAGGCTGTCTCTTTCCAGGGCTGTCTCTTTTAAGGTCTATCTCTTTGCCTGTCTGTCTCTTTGCCCGGCTGTCTCTTTGCCCTGCTGTCTCTTTGTCTGGCTGTGTCTTTGCCCGGCTGTCTCTTTCCAGGGCTGTCTTTTTGCCCATCTGTTTATTTGCCCATCTGTCTCTTTGTCTCTTTGCTCGTCTCTTTTTGCCCGTCAGTCTCTTTCCAGGGCTGTCTCTTTCCAGGGCTGTCTCTTTTAAGGTCTATCTCTTTGCCCGGCTGTCTCTTTGCCCATCTGTCTCTTTGCCCATCTGTCTCTTTGCCCATCTGTCTCTTTCAGTGTCTGTCTCTTTGTCTCTTTGCTCGTCTCTTTTTGCCCATCAGTCTCTTTCCAGGTCAGTCTCTTTCCAGGTCAGTCTCTGTCCAGGGCTGTCTCTTTCCAGGGCTGTCTCTTTCCAGGGCTCTCTCTTTCCAGGGCTCTCTCTATCCAGGGCTGTCTCTATCCAGGGCTGTCTCTTTCCAGGGCTGTCTCTTTCCAGGGCTGTCTCTTTCCAGGGCTGTCTCTTTTAAGGTCTATCTCTTTGCCTGTCTGTCTCTTTGCCCGGCTGTGTCTTTGCCCGGCTGTCTCTTTCCAGGGCTGTCTCTTTGCCCATCTGTCTCTTTGCCCATCTGTCTTTTTGTCTCTTTGCTCGTCTCTTTTTGCCCGTCAGTCTCTTTCCAGGGCTGTCTCTTTCCAGGGCTGTCTCTTTTAAGGTCTATCTCTTTGCCTGGCTGTCTCTTTGCCCAGCTGTCTCTTTGCCCGTCTGTCTTTGTGCCCATCTGTCTCTTTCAGTGTCTGTCTCTTTCCCCGTCTGTCTCCTTCCAGGTCTATCTCTTTGCCTGTCTGTCTCTTTGCCTGTCTGTCTCTTTGCCTGTCTGTCTCTTTGCTCGGCTGTTTCTTTGCCCGGCTGTCTCTTTCCCCGGCTGTCTCTTTGCCCGGCTGTCTCTTTCCAGGTCTATCTCTTTGCCCATCTGTCTATTTCCCTGTCTGTCTCTCTCTATCCGTCTCCCCACCGACATCATATTACCTCACACATCAGCTTCTTATACTAACAGTTTATTTTGTTTCTGAAGGACCCTGATGGGGATTTTTTCCCTGTGGGAAGTGTATTGCATGCCCCAACATGGTGAGAGCGTTTGATTTTGCCTCAAGCGATGGAAAGAGAGATTTCCGGATTACTAAACATATTACATGCGAATCCGAAGCAGTGATTTATTATGCAAAATGTCCCTGCAATCTTGTCTATGTTGTATTGACAACAACAAAACTTTAGAGTGAGGATCCGCGAGCATGTGTTGGAGATCAACAATGCTCTGAAATCTGATGAAGTCGCTACGCTGAAACCATTACCGAGACACTTCAAAACCCACCATGGATGTGATGCTTCCCTTTTGAAAGTATCAGGGATCAATAGAATTGTTACAAATCTGCGAGGTGGAGATGTGAAAAATGTTTGTCTCAAATGGAGACACAATGGATCTGGTGCCTCCGTACAGTGCGACCCTATGGATTAAACGAAGTCTTGAGTTTTGTTCCCTTTTTATGAGGGATTTCCTGGGTTTTAGGCGGGCTTTACACGTTGCGACATCGTTAGCAATTGCTAGCGATGTCCAGCGCGATAGCACCTGCCCCCGTCGCACATGTGATATGTGGTGATTGCTGCTGTGGCGAACATTATCACTACAGCAGCTTCACACGCACATACCTGCTCGGCGACGTCGCTTTGACTGCCGAACAATCCCTCCTTCAAGGGGGAGGTGCGTTCAGCGTCACCGCGACGTCACTAATCGGCCGGCCAATAGAAGCGGAGGGGCGGAGATGAGCGGGACATAACATCCTGTCCACTTTCTCGCTTCCGCATTGCTCCTGCGGGTTTACACACAGCGATGTGTGAAGCTGCAGGAATGACAAACAACATCGTACCTGCGGTCGAACCGACATTATGGAAATGAACGACGTTACACAGATCAGCGATATTGTACGCTTCTGTGCTCATTCATCCTAGGATTTACACATTGCGATGTTGCTACCGGCACCGGATGTGCGTCACTAACGACGTGACCCCGACGATACATCTGTAGCGATGTTGCAACGTGTAAAGCCCCCTTTAGAGTAGTCCCGTTCTCCTTTCTTTTAGTGTGTGTTTGTCTGTGTTTTTAATTGTTTTTAACTGGTACTAACTTTTTTTCTTTTATTTTTTAGTGTCATATTTAATTTGTTATGTCTGATTTTTGAACATTCGGATGTCTTTAGAGGAGGAACCTTGGAATTCAACAGAACACATACTATTTTCTCATTGTAGAGTTGTTGTTTTTTGTACATAATAATTTAAAAAATTTTAATATATAAAATGTATTTTTTGGAGCAGTTTTGCACATATTTAATTTGTTGATATACAGTACAGTCCAAAAGTTTGGACACACCTTCTCATTCAAGAGTTTTCTTTATTTTCAAGACTCTAAAAATTGTAGATTCACATTGAAGGCATCAAAACTATGAATTAAAACATGTGGAATGAAATAGTTAAAAAAGTGTGAAACAACTGAAAATATGTCTTATATTCTAGGTTCTTCAAAGTAGCCACCTTTTGCTTTGATTACTGCTTTGCACACTCTTGGCATTGTCTTGATGAGCTTCAAGAGGTAGTCACCGGAAATGGTTTTACAAGAGTCTTGAAGGATTTCTCAGAGATGCTTAGCACTTGTTGGCCCTTTTGCCTTCACTCTGCGGTCCACCTCACCTCAAACCATCTCGATTGTGTTCAGGTCTGGTGACTGTGGAGGCCAGGTCATCTGGCATAGCATCCAATCACTCTCCTTCTTAGTCAAATAGTCCTTACACAGCCTGGAGGTGTGTTTGGGGTCATTGTCTTGTTGAAAAATAAATGATGGTCCAACTAAACGCAAACCGGAAGGAATAGCATGCCGCTGCAAGGTGCTGTGGTAGACATGCTGGTTCTGTATGCCTTCAATTTTGAATAAATCCCCAACAGTGTCACCAGCAAAGCACCATCACACCTCCTCCTCCATGCTTCATGATGGGAATCAGCCATGTAGAGTCCATCCGTTCACCTTTTCTACAAAGACACGGTGGTTGGATCCAAAGATCTCAAATTTGAACTCTTCAGACCAAAGCACAGATTTCCACTGGTCTAATGTCCATTCCTTGTGTTCTTTAGCCCAAACAAGTCACTTCTGCTTGTTGCCTGTCCTTAGCAGTGGTTTCCTAGCAGCTATTTTACCATGAAGGCCTGCTGCACAAAGTCTCCTCTTTATAGTTGTTCTGGAGATGAGAAGGTGTGCCCAAACTTTTGGCCTGTCAGTATGTAGGGATACTTGGATATGGGGGATATGCACATGTATGGTTCACATATGCACATATATAAATTTTTACAATTTTTGTGGGGTATGATTGTTTTAAAAAAAAAATTTCTCCACTGACACATTTTTCTTATGATCTCATTATAGAATTGTATGCACTATTTTCACATTGTTTGTACTTTTTACACTTTTTACACTGATTTGATAATGATACAGTATGAATATTATTTTTTTATTGTATCCATTTGGCACATGTCACTTTTTAGATACAATTATAGAAAACAAACATTTATAAAAAAATGTTTTTCATCCATTGCACTTTATTTGCATCTATATTTTTATATTGATCATTGATCTATATTTGGGGTTTACACATCTAAATATATATATATTATTTTTCTATATATATGCATATGTGGTGTCTCTTTTTATATGTATATATGATAAAAAAAAAATTTATATACGAATTTACTGTATTATTTATATTTATTGCATACATTTAATGCATGGTATATATTGGTGATATTGTCTGTATTGATATGACATTATAATTATATTGTTCTTATATTCACTAAATTAGTATGTGTTCTATAATTTATTTTATTTATTGTCTATTCATATTTAATTACTCTAATATCTATCTGTGGTTTTGAATATGTATATTCTTGAACCTATGGCTTTCCTGCGTTACACTTCTATTCAGCAGTAATATACTGCTTGACATCTGAGCCGTTGCGCTCACATGGGTGGGACGCTACCTCGGCGTGTGTTGGAATCCTTGCGGTGGCAGGCGCGCCTCCCTGTGTGACGAATTCCGGGTGCGTCATCGGGGGGGCGGGTCTTTCATGGCTCGGGTACTGACCGCGGTATAGTGCATTGCCCAGGAAAGCACAACTTCCAGCATGACAATATTTCATGGAGACAGCTGATTGGCTGTCCCCTATATAAAAGACACGCCTGTCAAACTGCTAACCACACCCCTTCTGAAGAAGCGCGGCGGCGAAACGTACGTCAAGGGGGGTCCTTGCGGTAAATATAATCTATTTTCCCCTGTAATCACACTGGGTGGGGACCGTCTATTCCTCTGTTTAAATGTCCTTAGAGTCTCTTGCCATTTATGTTGGTTGTGGTTCCTCGCTCTATACTTTACTTGGAGGTGTTATTTAACTAATGAGGACGCAATCTAGTATATGTAACTTCCCTGGACTACTTTATATTGATGTAGTTGAATTCTCTGGGTATATACTGCCACCTTGTGTTACTAAAAATTATTGCATTGTATGTGAAACTATGAATGTGATCAGCTGTGGGTAATAATTGTAAGAATTTAATTTGTCATTTATTACTGCATGGACCAAAGTTGTTTTTGTGTCCTTCTCTCCTTTGAATTTTAATTCCTCTTTTTATTGATATATTAATAATATTAATAAAGATGTTTATTTAAGCTTGTGAATATATTTGTGGAGTTTCTTGTATAGGTTATATAGTTGCTATTAATTGCCTGTAGCTCCCACCTCCATTCGTTTAATGGAGGCAGGATTTTGGAGACTAAGTGTAAAGCGTGGGGTTAAATGTTCCCGTCAAAACAGTTTATGACGTTCCCGGAGTCACATGAGGTGTCTGTGCAAAATGTCGGGATTGTAAATGCGACAGTGCGGATTCCTTTAGCGGACATACACACATACACTCAGCTTTATATATTAGTTATATATGCACACACACATATATATCATAGATAAGATACAGTACATAAATAGCAATGCATTAAAAGTATATGTCAATAATTTATATGAAAAAAAAATTGTTTACATATAGAAAAATAATATACCCTGTTCGCTATCCAAAAACCATAATAGAATTTAATAAACAGGAGGCACCAGGTTGAATGAAGTACTATAAGCAAAAAGCAAGTAGTTCCATATGCAAAAAGATAAATTATAAGATTGCACATTGCCCAGATCACACCATAAGGGAAATAAAGCCAAGATTATTGCATTATATATTGCCCAGACAGCAGCACATGCAATAGCCAGAATATATATATATATATAAAAGGCTGCATTGGTTAAATAAAGGCATAGATGCTATGATAAAGTTGAAAGGATTGGCAATAAGAATCAATGGGGCAGGATGGAAAACCAAAAAACCTTGTGCCCAATGTAAATACTTGAGGGTGGCGAACAGGGAGATGCAAGATAGCAGTGTGCGACCCGACGGTCATTTCAGTGTGGAAAACCTTCGTTAGGAGGTGGTGCTAAGTGTGCAGGATGTGAGGTAGATATAGGGCCATACGCCAATCCAGAGCCGGCAAGCCCTTAGTGACGTACACGCCGCCATGGTAATACTGGGCTCCGAGCGGTGGCCGTGTCAGGGGCCGTGTGAGAAGATCAGTGATCAAACATCACAGCCCTCAAAGACACGGCAGGTCGTCTAACAGCCAGGAGGCAGAGCAGTGTGCATGTACGAGCAGCCAGGAGTGAATAGCAGGGTATGTGGGAGATTATATGACGCATATGGAAAAATGCATAATATATAACGAGAATATAAAATATACATATATACCTAGGGGAATATATGTAGATACACTGGGGGTAAAAATATAAAGTACAATAAAGAGTACAGGTATGGGAATGCTGAAAAACTAAAAATGGCAAAAGTAGGTAAAGAAATGTAGACTAAAATTTTGGTTACTAAATTAAAATAAAAGATCGCTATATAGGTATGTAAAAGGCATTAACACATTATTATACCCATACAGGTAAACAGCCATGCGCACATGCATGCACATAAGCACGCATGCATTTGCACATTAACAACATAAAATATTAAGTATGTAGTCATCTAGGACACTAGACATAATCAAGTACAATTGTATAGCATGGACAATATAAAGTATAGAATACATAAAAGTATACATAATATTGTGCTGATACAGTATTTTAATAACATCTAATAATGAAAACTATCTTATATGTAGCATACAGCATAACGAGTAAATACAGGCAAAGATAGTAGGTGGCGACCTCACAAGCGGAGACAAAAAATCCCCCCACACAACTCCAGATGAAAGGGTAACAGACATATGGACCAAAGACACAGAAGGCTTAAAACAGGTGGGATGGTGACAACCGTGAAGAGAAACATCTGGTCAAGAAAAAAGAGAAAAAAAATTAATAAAAACACACACAAAATGTGGAAGGACCGCAAAGCACTAAAAATACTATAAAAAAGAAACAAAACTATTGTTTCCATAGAGGCCAGATGGATGTGTAGTATTCAAAGTCCAGATCCACCAGGCCTCAAGCTGCACAAGACGTTTACTGATAGCCCCATCCCTTAAGTCAATATTCAGTAAGTCGATACCTCTAACCTGAAGGCCCGTAGCATCAGATTGATGAAACAGTTTGAAATGTCTAGGTAATGTTTTAAGGGAGGATGCATCCTCAGCCGCAGATCATCATAGTATCATAGTATCATAGTTTTTAAGGTTGAAGGGAGACTCTAAGTCCATCTAGTTCAACCCGTAGCCTAACATGTTGATCCAGAGGAAGGCAAAAAACCCCAATGTGGCAAACAAGTTCCAATGGGGAAAAAATTTCCTTCCTGACTCCACAGCCGGCAATCAGACTAGTTCCCTGGATCAATACCCTGTCATAAAATCTACATAACTGGTTATATTAAATTTTTCAAGAAAGGCATCCAGGCTCTGCTTAAATGTTAGTAGTGAATCACTCATTACAACATCATGCGGCAGAGAGTTCCATAGTCTCACTGCTCGTACAGTAAAGAATCCTCGTCTGTGATTATGATTAAACCTTCTTTCCTCAAGACGTAGCGGATGCCCCCGTGTTCCAGTCGCAGGCCTAGGTGTAAATAGATCTTTGGAAAGGTCTCTGTACTGTCCCCTCATATATTTATAAATTGTGATTAGATCTCCCCTAAGCCTTCGTTTTTCCAGACTAAATAACCCCAAGTTTAATAACCTGTCTTCGTATTGCAGCCCCCCCATTCCTCTAATAATCTTGGTCGCTCTTCTTTGCACCCTCTCCAGTTCAGCTATGTCCTTCTTATATATCGGTGACCAGAATTGTACACAGTATTCTAAGTGCGGTCGCACTAGTGACTTGTACAGAGGTAGAACTATATTTTTTTCATGAACACTTATACCTCTTTTAATACATCCCATTATTTTTTTTTTAGCCCTGGCAGCAGCTGCCTGACACTGTCCACTAAAGTGAAGTTTACCATCCACCCATACACCCAAGTCTTTTTCTGTGTCTGTTTTACCCAGTGTTCTACAATTAAGTACATAATCATAAATGTTATTTCCTCTACCCAAGTGCATGACCTTACATTTATCTACATTAAACTTCAATTGCCACTTCTCAGCCCAATCCTCCAATTTACATAAATCTCCCTGTAATATAAAATTATCCTCCTCTGTATTGATTACCCTGCAGAGTTTAGTATCATCTGCAAATATTGAAATTCTACTCCGCATGCCCCCAACAAGGTCATTTATAAATATGTTGAAAAGAAGCGGGCCCAATACTGACCCCTGTGGTACCCCACTATGAACTGAGACCCAGTCCGAGATGCCGCCACTATGCCCAATACATGCTCTCTGACTCTCACTTTTAATTGGAGTGTAGTAAGGCTTACATACATTTTCGGGCAGGAGCAAGTAGCATAATATATATTAGCACGTGATGTAGAAGTAATGAGTTTCTTAATTGAAATTACTATCTGTTCGGGGGAGTCTGAAAATAAGTCAGAGCGCAAAATATTAGGGCACACGATACCTCTGCCGCATGGGACGCATCCACCCAATACAGCAGGCACTGGCTGTCCCAGAAAGGTATAAGTAGATGGAGCCTGATATTGGCTATGTACCAAATAGTCATAGAGGTTCTTAGATCGTCTAATAGTAACCAAGGGTTTTAAAGGGAGAATTTTCCATAAAATAGGGTCTGCTCGTAAAATCGGCCTGGATCTCTCAAGGCAACTCCTTATGGCGGGAAATTTAGAGTGGTACTCGGTAACAAATCTTACCTGTTCATTAGATTTTGATTATTAGAGAATAGCAGTTGGTCACGTGGTGCATATATAGCACGATGGTAAGCATGTTTAACCGCCCGCTTGCTATAAACCCGTTCTCTAAACCTAACCATGAGGTCTTTAGCCTGGATCTCAAAATCTACATTAGTAGAACAAACCCTATCGATCCGTATAAATTGGCCTACAAGAATAGACCTAATCATGAAATCCGGATGGGAAGAGGAGGCATGCAGCAGAGTATTCGTAGCTGTGAGCTACAGAAAAGATCAGTTTATAGATATCCATATTTTTCACGCTTAAGGATGACGTCAAGAAAATCGATCCTGTCATGGGCACAATGGTACGTAAGATGTATGTTATATTCATTGCCATTGATACCAGATATGAAATCATGTAAACATTCCATAGACCCCTGCCAGATCAGAAAAATGGTGTCAATGTACCGTGCCCAAAAAAGGACAAAGTCAATTAACGACTGCTAATCTGACTGGAATTAGCGTAGCATGGCGCAAAAAATTTACCCATCGCTGTACCCTGGAGCTGTAGGTAGAAGGACCCCTTAAAAAAATAATTGAGTCAAATTAAAATTCCAGTTGCACCATGACAAGATCGATGATCTGTGATGACAAATTGGACATATTAAGAAAAAACCTCACAGCTGCAATACCATCTGAGTGATGTATGTTAATGTATAATGACTCAACGTCTCCTGTAACCAGTAGAGTGTCATTACAGTGGAGTGTCATTAAGTTGATGGTCATTAGTAGACCATTAACATTTTTGAGCCGGTCACCAGTGTCCTTCAAAAATGATGGAAGGCCCTTAACAAGCGGTTGCAGAATAGAGTCTATCCACTTGTTGACATTTTCCAGGAAATTAGGAGAATCTGTGAACGTGCGACCGCCTGCGTCCTTAGAAACATTTTGCTGGTTGCCTCCTTAGCGCCATTTTGCTTATGCGTTTCGTCTAAATATACAGTTTCTCACGTATGTGTTATCGATGCTACTTTTGCGCATGCGTGCCATATACCATATACTATATTATAAAATTTTGCAATATTTATGTATATGTTTGAGTATATTGTGCAAACACGTAACATGCTCATTTTGAGTGAATGTGTATTGTCCAGCATGCTTCATGTATGTACTATGTATATCACGCATGCGTGACGGGACTGCTCTTATGGCGTATGTGCTGACTTACTTGTAGATAGATTACAGGACATCTAATACATGCTTCGGCGTCCCTAGTAACCTCCTTTTGGCTCTCTTAGTGTCATTTTGTGCATGCTCTTTTCGTTTTTTTATATACAAGTGTTATTGGGGTTTTTACATTATAACTGCTAAATGTTTAAACAACCTTACACACAATTAAGTGCATTGCACAATATGTAACTTTTTTTGTGAATATGCTATGCCATGTTATTTTTTGCACTATGCAAACCAGGCATGCATGATGGAACTATTCTTACTGCACATGTGTTTGATTCACCTGCAGCCAGACTACAGGACACAAAATCTACTACTCAATACACACACAGGTAGTGAGTGTTTAGATTATGTCTGCTATTTATATATCACCTCGGGATGGTGAACTTAATTTCCTCTTTTGCCCTTGATGAAGTCATCCATGAAGTGACGATTCGCGTCGGGCTGGCCACTTTCCCTCCCCCCACTTGCAGGCTTCTATGATACAGTATTATCCTTACAGGCTGGTACACTGATTGAGATCTGTGTCTCATTATCCGAAGGTCTTTCCATCTTTAGCAGGTCTTTATGCTCCCGTCTGTTGTTCAATTGCTCAACTCCTATAACAAATTTATCCTGATCTTGTTAACCCTGTCTGATATACACTATGACATCTTTGCAGGTTGTGCTCTGCATGTACAACTATTAAGGACTAATCCTCCGTAATTATAATTGTTTTTCTTTGATCCTTTTCATTTTCTTTTGTTTGTGAATCGAATTACAGGTGAGATCACTTATTAGTCTACACTGTTGTATTATCAGGGGCACTTTCCTACAATTCTTTTTCCTGTGACCTCCATTCATTATCTGTTTATGCCTGCTGGATCTGATTACAGGTGCAAAAGCACTTATCATTTTATATTGCTGCATTGGTGGGGGTATTGTATTGTACAGATTTCATCGAATGAGGGTTTTTTTGGACCTTGTTCGTAGATGTTAGCCGTTGTGCTTTTTTAAATTGTTTTAATTATGCTGTTCACTTTCCACATGTTAAATTTTCATTAATAAAATATGTATTCTTCATTGTGATCCTCCTTGTCTGGCACATTCTTTCTTTCTCCTTTTTATTGAGCA
Organism: Anomaloglossus baeobatrachus; assembly: GCF_048569485.1. Taxonomy (NCBI): domain Eukaryota; kingdom Metazoa; phylum Chordata; class Amphibia; order Anura; family Aromobatidae; genus Anomaloglossus; species Anomaloglossus baeobatrachus. The sequence continues at coordinate 127,412,881 of NC_134362.1, forward strand.
ATATTCATATTGTGTCAGGTGAGATCCCTTGTGAGTGAAGCGGTGCCCTCTGCCTTTGTTTCTTATTTTCCAGGAAATTACCACACCCAGTTATAATGGGTCTGCCAGGAGGAATCAATGCATTTTTATGTATTTTGGGTAGCAAATACATAGTTGCAATAGATGGTTCACAAACTTGTAGTGCTGAAGCCAGGTCACTGGTGACAACACCACCATCAAGATCATCCTTAAGGATTCTCTTAAATGCATCAGAGAAGCTAGACAAAGGATTATATGTAAGTTTTTTTATGACATGTTTTGTTTGAATGCTGATGGCCTACCTTTCATACATATCAGATGGCCAGATGACGACGTTGCTACCTTTTCACAGATAAAAGGCATGGACAGTGTGCTCTATGGTGAAGGATTTCACCTGGTACTGCAAAACGTTTGTTGTTGCCTTTGTCATCCGGCTTCTGCACTACATCAGATAACTTTTGTATGTCAAGTAATCTATTGCATTCTCCCGGGAAAGATTATCATTCTTTTGATTTATGTTGGTGGCAATCTGCTGGAATTTCTCGGCAACAATCTGCACAAATAGCTCAACCTTGGGGCACAATGGTAATGGTGGGACTTTTAAGGCTCTTTACAAGATATATATCTCTAGTGTGGCCTTGCACTACCAGATTCTAAGGCCCTTTTTTAATAGATATTTCAAAGTATATTTTATTTCAGAAAAATGTCTATTACCTGTGACAGCTATTTGAGTGACATCCTCATTAAAAATAGACTCAATGTTACTCAACCGAACTTGGTCCGTGGATTTAATATCCATGATAGCCAAAGAGATCTGAAAAAAATACAGAAACTAGTGAGAAAACCAATAATGGCTATTTGTTACAAAAATGTGCTCTACTCAGAGAATATATCAACGTACATGAAAAAGGAGTATTGAGACAGGACAGCATATATAAGAACAACTTTCATTCAGAATTAGATAAAAACAACAAGAAGAGATCACTCAAAACATATCCAGAAGGTTGTATGTCTCAAAATATAAATAAATATGCATACACAATTATATATAGAGAGAGAGGGGAGCCAGCACGATCTGAAAATGGCATGCATCATATAAAAAGTGCAAATTCACAGATTTATTCCAACTGTACTGTAATATAAATGAGATTTTTAGCAAATAATTGATCAATTCTTTGAGCCACCCCTGCCAACGTCACGGCAAATCTCAATAGGGGGGTCCTACTCTATATTCTGTATTTCATGTGCCATGCGGCCTCCTAGATAACGTTAAAAGCAGAACCATAATGGAGCACACATACCTGTAACCTGTATATATAACCGCTTCTATGTTGCAAAAGAGGCAATTGTGGATAGAGGCCAGCCCAGGTCCCAGCATGTGGAGCAAGCTCTACACATACCAGGACTATATCAGAACTGACCCTCCCAGTGCCAGACAGCAACCATTGATAAAGGCGGACAAGATCCAAGTATGGTGCTTAATTAGCAATGCCTGTGGAAAGGGTGAGGCAACTGAATGTGTACAGCTACCAACAGGAGGAATATATTGCAAACCAAGATCAGGCGTGCATAGCATGGTGGTGACCAACCACCAGACATTTGTAGCATAACTACAACCAAACAGAGAGAGAGGGGAGCCAGCACGATCTGAAAATGGCATGCATCATATAAAAAGTGCAAATTCACAGATTTATTCCAACTGTACTGTAATATAAATGAGATTTTTAGCAAATAATTGATCAATTCTTTGAGTCACCCCTGCCAACGTCACGGCAAATCTCAATAGGGGGGTCCTACTCTATATTCTGTATTTCATGTGCCATGCGGCCTCCTAGATAAAGTTAAAAGCAGAACCATAATGGAGCACACATACCTGTAACCTGTATATATAATCGCTTCTATGTTGCAAAAGAGGCAATTGTGGATAGAGGCCAGCCCAGGTCCCAGCATGTAGAGCAAGCTCTACACATACCAGGACTATATCAGAACTGACCCTCCCAGTGCCAGAGAGCAACCATTGATAAAGGCGGACCAGATCCAAGTATGGTGCTTAATTAGTAATGCCTGTGGAAAGGGTGAGGCAACTGAATGTGTACAGCTACCAACAGGAGGAATATATTGCAAACCAAGATCAGGCGTGCATAGCATGGTGGTGACCAACACAATTATATACAAAATACAGCAAATAGATGCAAAAAATTGTTGGTGTATTCAAGGTTTTATGTAGAGCCCACACAACAAAACAAAAAAGCTGAAAAAAAAATAAATGGAATGTGCAATATTCTCAATGTCCACAAGATGACAGTAGAGACTAAACAAATGAGCAAAGTGCATAAGATATTTATTTGGATACATTTAAATGCACAATTGCAAATTGAGAACTAGTAGAAAAGGAATGTGCAGAACTTACAGGGTCCACAGAATGGTGCTGTCTGGTAACACGGTGCAAAAATGCATAGGTGTTTGACCACATAGATTGACCACAAAACGTACAGAAACTATGATGTTACTATTAAGGATTTCTTGCTAACTTCAGTGAACCTGGAGCTAGGGAAGGCCGTGTGCGATAACCTTGCAAACCTGGTGGCTGCCCTACACCTTGGTGACATCACATATGTGCCTTGCATATCTCATGTGCTCAACCTGGTTGTACAGAAATTTCTCGACCACTGTTCCAGCCTGGATGCGCTGCTGCAGAAGGCACAGTCTCTGTGTGCTCACTGTTAGAAATGGAAATGCCAGGCCACATCATGTGTGTTGCATGAACCACACCTTACCCTCCTGCTGTGCGAAGACTTCATGGGGAAATGGGGGGGAGCAATTAATGCCACTGTCCTTCTGTATGAATGAATTGTTTTTAAATCTCAAGACTTCAAGATAGATCTCCAGGCTGTGTCTTGTCTGTACTGGCAGAGATATGGGGGCAAGTGGCCTGTCACTCATTTTTATTTTTAATAATTGAATTCCCAGTCTACATCCTGTGGGCAAGTTATCACAATAAGGCAGTACTGATTAATATGCATTGAAGAGCGCATTTGACTCGCCCGCCCCAGGGCCTTAGGTGACTCGGTGTCGGGCCGGACTAGTCCGGGGTAGTCAGCGGTGGCGGGGCCCGACTCTGTGACCCTGGCGGAGTCAATTAAAATATGGCATTATGGGGGAGATGGTAATAAAGTTTGTATAGGATACGTGACGCCACCTGTGGATTGCGGCTTTGGAGCCGCGGCTGCTGGATGGGACCTCCGGGGCTGGTGTTGTGGCAGCTGAGGTGTTTCTTGCTCCCCACAGGTGGAGCGGGTACCCCGGAGCAACCGTTTGTAAAGTCTATGGTGGGTGTTGATGGGAGCAGGAAGAAGCAGACGACACAGGGCTTTGCAGTTAAGATATTTTTACTCACAGTTGGTTCCAATACTGCAGCTGACCGGTTACCCCGTGATGTGCCAGGATTCCCTGCTCTGGGCCTCCGCCGATCCTGAATAGTTAAAGGGTCTGTACCAGTGCACCCCTCAATGTGCCTTCCCTGGCCGTCTCACTAGCGCTGACCTTCACTAGACTGTCCTGCGCCTCCGCCACCGAGCCTGTCCTAAGGGTGGCTGACCTCAGTCCTTTTATTGCTCCCCCTTGCAGGTGATGTGTGGCAGGTTGTGGCCTCGGGTGCCTGAAGCAATCTCCCGAGCCTTCGGATTACTAAAGGGAAATGTTTTCCTCCTTTAGCCTAGGGATCATCCCCGTTGTTGCGACCCGATTCCTCCACCCCGGTGTTCTTGGTGGAACAAGTCCACAGAGGCCTCCCGCACATCCGTGGCACTCTGGAACCCTTTCCTCTGTGTCACCTGGACCTAGCAGGGCCCCAGGGTCTTCACCAAAAACCAAGTCTTCTCACTCCTTTCTCTCAGCCTTTCGGTTACAGACCCTCTAACAGACTCCTGTCAACTGTCACTTCTCTGACAGACTGCCTAGTTCAAACTTGAACTAATCGGTTTTCCTAACTGACTCACTGACTCCTCCTACACTCCCCCTTGCCAGGCTCCACCCCTCCAGGACAGTGAATGGGACTTAAAGCCTCATAACCAGGTATACTGGTCGCTACTCCCAGCATTAATGGGGTACCTGCCTTAAACCCTGACCCAGTGTGTGTCCTAACAATTGGTGTTATCAAGTTTTGTCTGTGAACCGGTAGATGACCTCCTTCTTACCCAGGATGGGATACCACACCTCTGGCTGAGGTGCAGTACCTCTGTGGTGACGAATGCCTCAGGGGTGCCACACTCTCCCACAGCGAATCCCAGCACGTCCGCTGGCTGAAAACCAAATACAGTGGCATTAACTGCAAAATTTTTAAATGCTGAAGCAGGTTAACAATTAACTTTTCATCCCTTTATGGGAGGCACTTTCTTTAACGTTGCAAGCTAAAACTTAAGAAATAAACATTTTTGGGAGTCTAGTGTGATCCCTGACCGGGTGTCCGTCACACTGCTCCAGGAGTAGGTAACAGTCCATGGGTGACCTGCCGCGAGAAAACTCCCAACATAGGCTCTGGGCGTGCGTCAGAGCATCGATGCCCCATTTCTATGCACGCCGGAGGGTTTTTTCTTCTGGGGTACAAGTTTAATTCTGGTAGGGAGCACAACTGGTGTTAACTATATACTAGGTAGAGTCCTGGCCACACATAGTCTTGTGACCCACATGTCCATTAACTGTTTATCCCTCCCACCTCTACAGGGAACATGTTTTGCATTGGCGCAGGTACATTGATGACCTGTTCTTTCTATGGAGTGGCACTGAGGAAACCTGCCAAGAATTTTTGAGTTTTCTTAACACCAATTCCCATAACATCTTTTTAACCTCAAATTTGTCATCCTCAACAGCAGTCTTTCTGGACCTGAATGTCACAATGGAAGAGGGTCACCTGTCCACCAGTCTCTTCCGCAAACCCACGGCTACTAACAGCCTCCTTCGATTTGACAGCTTTCATCCATTTCATACAAGAAGAGGGGTACCGGTGGGTCAATTTCTAAGAGCGCGTCGCAACTGTACATCTGACAACGAGTTCTATCACCAAGCTCATGACCTAACGAAGCGTCTCAAGAACAGAGGGTATCCAAGAGGGGTCATCTCCACGGCTTTCCAACGAGCAAAACAAGGCACACAACGTGATCTATTAATCCATAAGAAGCCACATGGGGATCAACCACTACGACTGATCACAGATTTTAACAGTCACTGGAATCAGGTAAGATATATCCTGCGGGACCATTGGAGGGTTCTTACAACTGATATCCAGGTGGCACCCCTTGTGAGTGATGTACCTCTCCTTACTGCCAGAAGAGCTCCTCGTTTGAGAGACATGTTAACCAGAAGCCACTTCAAGAGACCCACAATAAGACTGAACAGAGGACAGACTATAAAAGGATCCTACCAGTGCGGTGAGTGCAATATATGTCAATTCATGCACCCAACCCGAAATGTGTTCATCAATCCCACTGACTCCATTCTACATTCTTTGTCAACATATATCAACTGTAAGACTACTAATGTTGTGTATGCCATTATATGCACATGCCAGAAAGTCTACGTGGGACAGACCTCGCAGGAATTGCGAAAAAGAACACAAAAGCACGTCTCCAAGATCAATTTGGCAAAGTCGGACGAAAAGAAAGGGAAAACCCTTACATCTGTGGCCTCACACTTCCTCAGACAACATGGAGGTTCGTGTCATAATTTACGGTTGGTGGGACTTCAGAGAATTACAAGCAGTGGCAGGGGTGGATCCCTGTTGAAACCCCTTTTGAGGGCTAAGGCGAGGTGGATTTTTACACTCAAGTCCCTCACTCCCGCAGGGCTCAATGAAGAATTGCTGTATACTGGCTTTCTAGGTGAACAATAATTCCTTTCATTAAGATGGAGTGTTCTCATGGTTTTGTTTCTCTTTATTCCAGCATCCATCCAACATGGATTCAACATCTGGGGGCCCACGGATGATATTGACTGGAACGAGCAACAATGCTTACTAAGATGGTCATCATCACAATTATTCGCCCTCTTCAATGAAGCAAGAATAAAAAATGGACTTCTCTTCCAACATTTTTACAGAACTAGAAAGAGATCTTAATGGACAATTGGGATATGTTGATGCAACCTGTATGTTGGAATATCTGAGCCTTTTTCCAGCTTTCCCCTGTGGGATGACTGATATGACCATGGTACTATACCCTCGTGTTGAACCCAGTTGAGTGATTAGAATATGGACACACCAATGGACAGAATGACCCCTTGACCTTTTTATTCCCCCCCCCCCTCCCTCTCCCTCATGGATTCCTTTTGTCACACTGGTATGGAATATATAGATGCCGGGGTTCACCCAGCCTAGTTTCCTACAAATCTTCTGATAAACCCACATATTGTGGTATTAATTGCCTACGTATTTAAGATATTGCGTATGCAGACCAATAATTATTTACAACTCATTAACTATGGCAGTACAAAACGTATATATATATGCAGCTTCCTTCCTTTACCACTCAGTGGCATCCCTTGATTTTGATTGATTTGCCCTCTCCTTTTACTAAGGGTCACATATAAATCCGCACTTGCGGTACTAACGAGGGCAAAGGGGGTTATTCCATTCTTAATGAATTATCACATGGGGATACCATGTACTTATAATAAATCCACATTATGTGGTATTAATCTGTCTGAAGTTACATATGAGTATGTGGTACCATATATCCATCTGTGTTTATTATCTGATAATATGCACTGGTACACTGGGGTTCTTGTGGGCATCGGTGGGATCTAATACCAACTATGATAATCCCCATATGTATTGCTGCCCCAGGGTATTTGCATTTATATAAGTAAATAAACTGTTGTTTACTTGATTAGAGCTCTTATGATTGACATACGCTTCATGCTTATTGTGGATAATTACCATGCATCCCTTGGGAGCATGCGCAGGGCCCTTAGACACGTTCAGTTATGAGCATGACATCACTTCCGGTCGCGGTGACAACCATGTCTCCGCATATTGTCCGGAACTTTTCCTTCATGTATGCCTATGATGCTCTGTATCCATGAAGCCCTCAATGCGCCTCTCGGGCGATTACTTTCTTATATTATTATATTTATTATTTATTTATTTATTTTTCTTTTTTTTTTTTTTTTCTTTTCTTAAACTGGCTGCTTTGATGCAACTTCCGGGTTTCGGGATTCCGGACATGACATCACATCACATCCGGTCATGGCGGTGTCCATCTCTGTGTATACGCAACGTCCATAGTAACCACCAATGGTATGTTAACCTTTCACCACTTGTTCTTAATGTGTTAATTAAGGTTCCTATATATACAGTTAGGTCCAGAAATATTTGGACAGTGACACAAGTTTTGTTATTTTAGCTGTTTACAAAAACATGTTCAGAAATACAATTATATATATAATATGGGCTGAAAGTGCACACTCCCAGCTGCAATATGAGAGTTTTCACATCCAAATCGGAGAAAGGGTTTAGGAATCATAGCTCTGTAATGCATAGCCTCCTCTTTTTCAAGGGACCAAAAGTAATTGGACAAGGGACTCTAAGGGCTGCAATTAACTCTGAAGGTGTCTCCCTCGTTAACCTGTAATCAATGAGTAGTTAAAAGGTCTGGGGTTGATTACAGGTGTGTGGTTTTGCATTTGGAAGCTGTTGCTGTGACCAGACAACATGCGGTCTAAGGAACTCTCAACTGAGGTGAAGCAGAACATACTGAGGCTGAAAAAAAAGAAAAAATACATCAGAGAGATAGCAGACATGCTTGGAGTAACAAAATCAACAGTCGGGTACATTCTGAGAAAAAAGGAATTGACTGGTGAGCTTGGGAACTCAAAAAGGCCTGGGCGTCCACGGATGACAACAGTGGTGGATTATCGCCGCATACTTTCTTTGGTGAAGAAGAACCCGTTCACAACATCAACTGAAGTCCAGAACACTCTGAGTGAAGTAGGTGTATCTGTCTCTAAGTCAACAGTAAAGAGAAGACTCCATGAAAGTAAATACAAAGGGTTCACATCTAGATGCAAACCATTCATCAATTCCAAAAATAGACAGGCCAAAGTTAAATTTGCTGAAAAACACCTCATGAAGCCAGCTCAGTTCTGGAAAAGTATTCTATGGACAGATGAGACAAAGATCAACCTGTACCAGAATGATGGGAAGAAAAAAGTTTGGAGAAGAAAGGGAACGGCACATGATCCAAGGCACACCACATCCTCTGTAAAACATGGTGGAGGCAACGTGATGGCATGGGCATGCATGGCTTTCAATGGCACTGGGTCACTTGTGTTTATTGATGACATAACAGCAGACAAGAGTAGCCGGATGAATTCTGAAGTGTACCGGGATATACTTTCAGCCCAGATTCAGCCAAATGCCGCAAAGTTGATCGGACAGCGCTTCATAGTACAGATGGACAATGACCCCAAGCATACAGCCAAAGCTACCCAGGAGTTCATGAGTGCAAAAAAGTGGAACATTCTGCAATGGCCAAGTCAATCACCAGATCTTAACCCAATTGAGCATGCATTTCACTTGCTCAAATCCAGACTTAAGACGGAAAGACCCACAAACAAGCAAGACCTGAAGGCTGCGGCTGTAAAGGCCTGGCAAAGCATTAAGAAGGAGGAAATCCAGCGTTTGGTGATGTCCATGGGTTCGAGACTTAAGGCAGTGATTGCCTCCAAAGGATTCGCAACAAAATATTAAAAATAAAAATATTTTGTTTGGGTTTGGTTTATTTGTCCAATTTCTTTTGACCTCCTAAAATGTGGAGTGTTTGAAAAGAAATGTGTACAATTCCTACAATTTCTATCAGATATTTTTGTTCAAACCTTCAAATTAAACGTTACAATCTGCACTTGAATTCTGTTGTAGAGGTTTCATTTCAAATCCAATGTGGTGGCATGCAGAGCCCAACTCGCGAAAATTGTGTCACTGTCCAAATATTTCTGGACCTAACTGTATCTCCCTACATGGTCTTAACCACACCTTCCCCTGATGAAGCTGTTCGCAGCGATACGCGTGGGGCCGGCCACGCTCCCCCTGGTGTTGCCATGACTCTCATTTCATGCTCCATACCTTGGGTAGTATAATTTTGACTGACTTATTAGGTGACGACTATTCACTGCATGACCCCTATTGTGCTACCACCAGGCTTTATTGGTTGACTCTGGTGGGGCATGCCCTATAGAACTCCTGGGACACCATTGATACCCCTTGAATGGCTCATTATTCATAGCCTGTTTATGTGTTCATTCAGATTCTACTACTAGGGATATATGATATTTGCATATTGTGTATTCATGGTCCGATAATTATGATCTATGACCCTTGGGGTACATGTGCTGTCATTATTCACCTGTTGTATATCACCAAACCCACGAGTTATGCAATAATCATTGATACCCCTTGAATGGCTCATTATTCATAGCCTGTTCATGTGTTTATTTAGATCCCACTACTAGGGATATATTATATCTGTATATTGTGTATTTAAGGTCTGATAATTTATGATCTATGAGCCTTGGGGTATATGTGTCGTCATTATTCACCTGTCGTATATTACTAAACCCATGAGTTATGCAATAATCATTGACATATATATGGGAGGTATAGACAATTCCATTGATATATGCTTATTGTTTTGCATGACTCTATGTATGGCAAATTTTCCACCTGATCCCAGAGGGAGCGTGTCTGTACCTGTGCTATTGTGCACAATTTTAATTGGTTTTATGACATGTTTTTCGTGTTGTGTGTGTTTTTGGACCCAATAAAATTATATTTATATTAGTATATGAACCAGTCACTGACTATTTTTATACGATTGGGCTGCGCGCCGATTATGCATGAGCTTCCTGTTTTCTCCTCATTCCTGGTTTCATGCAGGCTGCAGCACCCATCTTTTGATTGAATTGAGCTGTGTATCCGGTTCCTTTTCTTCAACTTTTTATCAATCTACAAAAAAAACAAATTAGCAGACATAGATTTCAACCATATACATTAAAGTTCCGACCACCCATAGTTCAGTGTACCGGTTGTCCATTTTTATCAAATACAGACAGGGAAAAGAATCAGGGTGTCATCTTCGAAAAGAACAAGGGACTAGGAAACAATCAGGGTGACGTCTTTGAAAAGAACATAGGGCATAAAAGGGGCTATTTACATAGTGGGATCCCGGTACTTTACAGGTTGGGATCCTTTTCTGGCACAGCTCCAGGTACCAGGTAAGCTGTTCACAGCATTGTCTGAGTTCCCTGGTTTTGAGAGCTTTTTGCTGCGGGGCTGCTGCGGGAAGACTCCTCTGTTGGCACTGTATCCTCCCGGTGAATATGTACATCCAGTGCGTACCACCCGCATGCACCCATTTGTCGGGTGTATTCAACTCTATCACCCGGGTATACATCCCGTCCTGGGTGACCTCTTTGCAGATGGGCCTCAATGTCCTCCGGGGCACAAAGATGTCTCTTTTCAGTCCCAGTTCTCAAATGAATCCCCATCCTCTTTCCAGGCTGAAGTCTATTACTTGGCCCTGTCTTACTAGACCACGATCAGCTTGTCTAATTTTGCGCAGCTTTTGTTTGGTCACCAAGTTTTCAGCCTCTTTTTCTTCCTGCTGAGCCGTCCGCCGCTCTCTCTCCATCCGGTACTGGGTCAGCTGCCATGTACAGAAGACCTCCGTGGCCGTTTGAGTCAGGACAGGCTGCTGACCGGTAAGTTCACACATCAGTTTTTTCCAATCAGGCACAATCCGGTTTGTGCCTGATGCAACGGATCCGTCTCAGATTGTGTAAAAACTGATGCGACGGATCCGGTAAAAACAAAAAATGGATCGTTTTTTTTTATGCTGAGAGAGAGAGACCCCATCATCACCGCACAAACACCGCCACTACCACCCCCACCATCACCGCACACACAGGCACTATCGCACGCATCATCACTGCACACATCATCACCGCACACGCAGGCACTACCGCAGGCACCATCACCGCACACGCAGGCACTACCACATGCACCATCACCGCACACGCAAGCACTACCGCACGCATCATCACCGCACATGCAGGCACTACCGCACGCACCATCACCGCACACGCAGGCACTACCGCACGCACCATCACTGTACACGCAGGCACTACCGCATGCATCATCACCGCACACGCAGGCACTATCGCCCCAATCATCACCGCACACGCAGGCATTACCTCAGTGGCGTCCCCGCTAACAGCGTGGCTCACTTCATTGCTGTGTGAATCTGACACAGAGTGCTCGTGTTCTACTGCCGCTCCTGTCAGCTTCATGTAGCAGAGCTGAAAGCGTCGTGGGACTTCTGTGGATTACATCGGACCTGGAGAGGTGTTTGGGGATTTTAATAAAATGGTGAAAGAGGATGTTTTTTGTCTTTTATTACAAATAAAGTATTTTTTTAGGTGCATGTGTTTATTTACTTTCACTTACTGGTTAATCATGAAAAGTATCTCGGGGAGACGCTTGCCATGATTAAACGCCTTATTACCCCAATTGCCACCGCACCAGGGCAATTCGGGAGGAGCCGGGTAGAGTCCCGGAACTGTCGCATCTAATGGATCAAACCAGAGAGCAAGAAGAGGGGGGGAGAAGATACCCCATGAGATATTCAAGGAAACACTACAAATCGTAGTCAGGTGCAAGAATCATGTACAATCTTTATTAAATACAAAAAGATCCAGATAAAATGACACCAAAGCACTGATCCAGGGATTTACAAACAGTTATATATAAAGCCAGGTAAGAGAATAAAAACCCAGAGCACACAGAGAGGCAGTCAGGTCAGAGGAATCACCATGAGAGGAAATTGCATATTAAATTCACACATGTGGAGAAAAACTCCCTGTGGAAAACACATGTGGACATATAATAACCTACATAGTTTACTTACTCATGGAGAAGCCTCAACAGACCGGACGCCACCGCACACCGACGCGTTTCGTATCTTCCTCAGGGCAGTGCGACATGATGTGTGACGGGAGGGAGCCATTTATATGTGTCCTAATGAAGAAGGACATGCCTAGCGTCCATTGAGGTCGCGTGCAGAGGCGGGGTCTCGTCCGGAGCGTGCGTCATCGGGCAATTCCCGGAAGTGACGCGGGTAACAACAGTGTCGTCACACTGAGCCCGCCCATTCCGTTTCCGGAAGTTGTCATCATAACACACTCGGGAGGAGACCGCACTGCGCACGCGCACCACGGACGCGGCCATCTTTTTCAAGGGCACACAGAAGGGCAAATATACATTACGGTATGCGGCAAAAATATGGCTAAGTCATCAGGAAACAGATCTGAAGCAAACAATGGCGATAAAACATAGACACCATATGTTATATTTAAGCAGAATAGATATAAATATAATAACCACTATGGTTTATCACTCTCCGCAATGACATCACAAATATACATATATATATAGGAGCAACATCATGCTCATCCTTAAAAAAACAGTAAAAAGATGTCACAGAAATGCTGTCCTGATGTTTCAGATTGTAGATATAATCATCCAATGAAAGTCACATATCCGTATGTAGCACCAAAACGATGGAAAAAAGATCAAAAGAGGCTCCCTCTCGGTCAAAGATGGGTAGAAACACTAACAATACAAATGAAATATAAAATTAAAAAATAATTAAAATAAAAGACACACATCATAAAAACAAACAGAGAAAAAGCGGCAAAGTCATGGACACTTCAGTTAGGGTTTATAGGAACGGGGCGAAGGATAGTTTTTCATTGAGTCCAAAGGGTGTCATTGTCCCCAATGTGACAATCCAACGACACTCAAGTTTGGCTAACGCCTTTTTATGGTTACCACCTCTACTTCCCAATTTTAGTTTGTCGATCCCTCTTACTTTCAAGGAGGAAGGGTCGCAGGCATGATATACCTTGAAGTGTCGGGGGATGGTTTTCAAGGACTCAAGATCAGACACCTCCTCCGCAGCAATGATATCCCTAACATGCTCACGCACCCGGATGCGGAACTGTCTGGATGTTAAACCCACATAGGTTAATCCACATCCGCATCCGGCTGCGTAAATAACATATTCTGTGCTGCAGCTAATGAAGTGTCTGATATCAAAAGTCCTATTCCCATCCACCGACACAAAGGTCTTTGCCCTCACGATGTTACGACACGATAGGCATGTTCCACAAGGGAAACATCCCCATCGAGGTGGTCCAATATTGAAGGGAAGAGGATTTTTGGGAGCATAATGGCTCTGCACCAAATAATCCTTCAGGTTACGATTTTTGCGAGCTGTCAATGCTGGATATTTGGGGAGCGCCAATTTCAATGCTGCCTCTGTCATCAGAACAGGCCAGTGTTTGCGTAATATTACCCTAATATCCTCCCATTGATTATTGTATGTTGACACAAAGCGTATAGTAGAGTCGTAACCTTTTTTATTTCCTTTGTGGACAAGAAGTTGGTCTCTAGGCGTTTTTTTGGCTCTGCCATAGCCTCGTTTAATGTTTTTAAGACTATAGCCTCTGTCCCTAAAGGACAGAGACAGGGACAGAGGCTATAGTCTTAAAAACATTAAACGAGGCTATGGCAGAGCCAAAAAAATGCCTAGAGACCAACTTCTTGTCCACAAAGGAAATAAAAAAGGTTACGACTCTACTATATTGTCAGGGCCAGGTGGACGGGCAGACCCAGGAGGTGGATCCACTGGGCCGAACTCCTAGATGGTGGTAAGGGGTCCGGTAGCTGGAGCACTATAGGCAGCAGAACAGTCCGTGCACACGAGTATAACGGAGAAGTCCCTGGGACCACGGAGTCACTGATGGTAGTCCGGGTGACGCAGCTCAGGTTCGGAAGCCGAGAAGATGTCAGGCGGGGTACGGAACCTTTGGAGCGAGATGACGGGTCACCGCAGGGATCCGAGATGGTACGGACTGTCAGGATGGCAGATGGACAGCGTTCGGGGTTCGGGATTCGGCAGGACCGGATGGCGAGGCAGGCACGGCTCTACAAGAGAGATAGGTGAGTATATCACAGAGACACCAGGAGACCTGACTCCTAGCTTAAGAAACACGAAGATCAGGCCCCGCCCCCTTGGACAATAAACCCCTTTATACCCTGTACCTGTTTGCATCATTTCCTGTTAATGGACGCTGGCCCTTTAAGAAAGGGTCAATGACCGCGCGCGCGCCCTAATGCGCATGCGCGCGGCCCGAGTGCCAGAAGCCAGAGCAGGAAGCTGCGAGGAGGAAGCAGCAGGGCCGGGCTGGGGCTGAGAAGCCGACGGGCGCCGGGAGCGGGGACCAGGACGCCGGGGACGCGCCGGCAATGGATGCTGGAGAGCGGGGAGCGGCGGTGACCGGACCGAGGAACCGGGAAGCGAGGCAGGGGAGCCGGGGAGCGTGACAGGTGAGCCGGAGGGCAGCGCAGGGGACCCGGGGAGCGTGACAGTACCCCCCCCCACACCCCCCTCCCCGCAACCGGGACAGGAAGGCACGGATCAGCGGAGTACCCACATTCTCCCGGGGCTCCCAGGACCTATCCTCAGGACCATACCCTGCCCAGTCCACCAGGTAGAACTGTCGACCCCGTACGGTCTTCATGGCCACGATATCCCTTACCGCATAGATGTCGTCATCGGCAATAGGAGGAGGAGACGAACTGGCAGCAGCGGAGAAGGGACCAAGGACAACCGGCTTGAGCAGGGAGACGTGGAGTGAGTTGGGTATCCTCATCGTGGCCGGGAGCTGTAGCTTGTAGGAGACCTCATTGATCTTGTTGAGGACTTTAAACGGCCCGATGTAGCGAGGACCCAGCTTGTAGGATGGTATCTTCAATCGGACTTACTTGGAAGCAAGCCAGACTAGATCTCCAGGAGAGAAACACGGAGGGTCCAGACGTCTCTTGTCTGCGTGTCTCTTCATCCGCAGGGAAGCACGCCCAAGGGACGCCTTGACAGAGTCCCAAATGGTTGCAAAGTCACGGGCTACAGTATCAGCAGCAGGGACATCCGAAGAAGGGGATACAGGCAATGGGACGGAAGGCTGAAGTCCGTAAACGACATGGAAGGGAGAGCTGGAGGACGACTCACTGATGTGGTGGTTATGGGAGAATTCAGCCCAAGGAAGAAGCGTGGACCAGTCGTCGTGATGGGCGTTGACATAGTGACGTAAGAAGGAGGTCAAGATTTGATTGACCCTCTCCACTTGGCCATTAGACTGAGGATGGTAGGCAGAAGAAAAGTCCAGAGTCACTCCCAGATGTTTGCAGAGAGCCCTCCAGAAGCGGGAGGTGAACTGAGTTCCTCTGTCGGATACGATGTGTGATGGAAAGCCATGCAAGCGGAAGATGTGATGTATATAGGCGTCCGCGAGTTCCTGAGCAGAGGGCAGTCCAGCCATAGGGACGAAATGAGCCATTTTAGAGAACCGATCCACCACGACCCATATGACTGTGTGTCCGGAGGACAATGGCAAGTCCGTAATAAAGTCCATCGCTATGTGTTGCCACGGAACGGAGGGTATCGGCAGAGGCAGAAGACGGCCATATGGCAGGTGTTTGGGCGTCTTGTTCCTGGCACAAGAGGAGCAGGCAGAGACAAAAGCAGCGACGTCCGTGCGAAGGGATGGCCACCAGTAATGACGTACAATCGCACCCCATGTTCTCTTCTGACCAGCATGACCGGCTGTTTTCGAGGCATGACCCCAGTGTAACACTTTTTGCCTGTCAGTCTCAGAGACATAGGTCTTCCCGGGCGGTATCTGGGCCAGGGTGACAGGGGCCACCGGAATGATTTTGCTAGGACAGATGATGGGTTGGGATGTCTCCTCCTCCTGCTCCATGGGCATGAAAGACCTGGACAAGGCATCAGCGTGTACATTCTTGTCCGCGGGTCGGAAATGGAGCTGGAAATCAAACCTGGCAAAGAATAAGGACCACCTGGCTTGCCGTGGGTTCAGTCGCTGAGCGGACCGCAGGTATTCCAGGTTCTTGTGGTCCGTGTAAATAATCACGGGGTACACTGCTCCTTCCAGAAGGTAGCGCCATTCCTCCAGAGCCAGTTTGACTGCCAAAAGCTCTCGGTCACCGATGGTGTAGTTGCGTTCAGGCGCTGAGAAGCTCTTGGAGAAGAATCCGCAAGTCACCATCTTCCCGGAGGAGGACTTCTGCATGAGCACTGCTCCGGCTCCCGAGGAGGAGGCATCCACCTCCAATGTGAAATGGCGGTTTAACTCCGGACGGTGGAGTACAGGAGAGGAGGCAAATGCCCGCTTCAGAGAGCCAAACGCGGCATCGGACGCAGGGGACCAGTCCTTTGGATTAGCCTCCTTCTTGGTCAAAGCGGAGAGAGGAGCAGTCAGAGCAGAGAAGTGAGGGATGAACTGGCGGTAGTAGTTGGCGAATCCCAGGAAGCGTTGGATTGCCTTCAGTCCAGAAGGAGGAGGCCAGTTAAGAATGGAGGAGACCTTCTTTGGATCCATCTGAAGTCCGGTATCAGAGATGATGTACCCCAGGAAGGGGAGAGAAGACTGCTCAAAGACACACTTCTCGTACTTGGCGTACAGACGATTCTCTCTCAGTCTTTGTAGAACCAGCTGTACGTTCTCTCTGTGGGTCTGGAGGTCCGGAGAGAAGACAAGGATGTCATCCAGATACACTACCACACAGACGTAGAGAAGGTCCCGGAAAACGTCGTTCACCAGTTCTTGAAAGACGGCTGGGGCATTACACAGGCCGAAGGGCATCACGCAGTATTCATAGTGCCCATTGCGAGTATTGAACGCGGTCTTCCATTCGTCCCCAGAGCGGATGCGTACCAGATTGTAAGCACCCCGAAGATCCAGCTTGGTGAACACACGAGCTCCTCTAAGCCGGTCAAACAATTCGGGGATGAGCGGCAGAGGGTACTTGTTTTTTACGGTGATTTGATTCAATCCCCGGTAGTCTATGCATGGGCGTAAGTCGCCCTCTTTCTTCTTGACGAAGAAGAAGCCTGCTCCAGCAGGAGAGGAGGATCTCCGAATGAATCCCCTTGCCAGGCTCTCTGTGATGTAAATAGACATGGCCCTTGTTTCAGCTGGAGATAATGGATATATCCGTCCTCGAGGTGGTGTTGTTCCTGGGAGCAGGTCGATGGCACAATCGTAAGGACGATGTGGCGGAAGTACCTCAGATTCCTTTTTATCAAAGACGTCTGCGAAGGACCAATAGGCCGAGGGCAGTCCTGGTAGGTTCTCTGGAACCGGAGGTCGTCGGATGGGTTGTATGGTCTTTAGACACTTCTCCTGGCACGAAGAGCCCCATCGGGTGATTTCGCCAGTGCCCCAGCTGACTGATGGTTCGTGTGTCCGCAACCAGGGAAGTCCCAGCAGGATTTGATGGGACATGTGTGGGAGGACGTAGAGAGCGATGTTCTCGGTGTGCAGGGCACCGATACGCAGTTCGACCGGCCTGGTGATCCAGGAGATGGTGTCAGAGAGGGGTCTCCCATCCACAGAGGCAATCACTAGGGGCTTGTCGAGTGGAGTAACAGGCACCTGGTACTTGTCCACCGTGGCCTGCTGGATGAAATTGCCTGCTGCCCCGGAATCGAGGTATGCCTCAGCCGTGAACCGCGTCTCTCCCGTTGTCACTTGCACAGTCCACGTAACCGGGTCTGAGAGAGTCCCAGCACCTAGGGTGGCCTCTCCTACCAACCCTAGGCTTTGGAGTTTCCCGGCCTCTCTGGACAGGAGCGTAGCAGGTGTGTGCCCTCTCCGCAGTAAAAGCAGAGACCCTTGGCGAGCCGCTCTGCTCGACGTAGTTCAGACTGCCGCACTCGGTCGATCTGCATGGGCTCGTGGACGGGGGCCCCAGCTGTCGATGACTGAAGTACGGAGGGCTTCTGCGGAGGAGAGGAATGCCGTACCGGACGTCTCTCACGGGACACTTCCTTGGATCGCTCCTGAAACCGAATGTCCACTCGAGTCGCTAGGGCAATCAGGGCATCCAGGGTGGTCGGTACGTCACGACCCGCCAGCTCATCTTTAATTCGCCCCGAGAGTCCTTCCCAGAAGGCGGCGGTTAGGGCCTCGTTGTTCCACCCGAGTTCCGAAGCCAAGGTGCGAAACTGGATTGCGTATTGACCCACCGTCAGAGTCCCCTGACGTAACCGGAGAAGAGACGAAGCAGACGCGGAGGCGCGTCCGGGCTCATCAAAGGTGCCACGGAATGCCTGCAGGAACTCCTGGATGTTCGTGGTCACAGGATCCCCCTTCTCCCACAAGGGGTTCATGCACACCAGTGCCTCACCCTCTAGATGGGACATGATGAAGGCGACCTTGGCTTGGTCGGAGGCAAACAAATGCGGCAGCTGCGTGAAATGGAGGGAGCATTGGTTTAAGAATCCCCTGCAGGTCTTGGGGTCTCCGGCGTACCGGGGTGGTGAGGCCAAACGAAGTCTGGAAGTATCTGAAGAAGTCGCCATGGGAGCTGGAGCCATGGATTGACTAGTGGAAGCCCGGGATGTTGAAGACGTAACTGCCGCTTGTAGCGTGTTCAGGCGGGCGTCCACAGAAGACATGAATTGCAGCATGCGGGTCTGAGTCTCACGCTGGCGTTGGAGTTCCTCCTGTACGGCTGCTAGTGCTGCAGCGGGATCCATGGCCTGATCTTACTGTCAGGGCCAGGTGGACGGGCAGGCCCAGGAGGTGGATCCACTGGGCCGAACTCCTAGATGGTGGTAAGCGGTTCGGTAGCTGGAGCACTATAGGCAGCAGAACAGTCCGTGCACACGAGTATAACGGAGAAGTCCCTGGGACCACGGAGTCACTGATGGTAGTCCGGGTGACGCAGCTCAGGTTCGGAAGCCGAGAAGATGTCAGGCGGGGTCCGGAACCTTTGGAGCGAGATGACGGGTCACCGCAGGGATCCGAGATGGTACGGACTGTCAGGATGGCAGATGGACAGCGTTCGGGGTTCGGGATTCGGCAGGACCGGATGGCGAGGCAGGCACGGCTCTACAAGAGAGATAGGTGAGTATATCACAGAGACACCAGGAGACCTGACTCCTAGCTTAAGAAACACGAAGATCAGGCCCCGCCCCCTTGGACATTAAACCCCTTTATACCCTGTACCTGTTTGCATCATTTCCTGTTAATGGACGCTGGCCCTTTAAGAAAGGGTCAATGACCGCGCGCGCGCCCTAATGCGCATGCGCGCGGCCCGAGTGCCAGAAGCCAGAGCAGGAAGCTGCGAGGAGGAAGCAGCAGGGCCGGGCTGGGGCTGAGAAGCCGACGGGCGCCGGGAGCGGGGACCAGGACGCCGGGGACGCGCCGGCAATGGATGCTGGAGAGCGGGGAGCGGCGGTGACCGGACCGAGGAACCGGGAAGCGAGGCAGGGGAGCCGGGGAGCGTGACAGGTGAGCCGGAGGGCAGCGCAGGGGACCCGGGGAGCGTGACATATATGCTTTGTGTCAACATACAATAATCAATGGGAGGATATTAGGGTAATATTACGCAAACACTGGCCTGTTCTGATGACAGAGGCAGCATTGAAATTGGCGCTCCCCAAATATCCAGCATTGACAGCTCGCAAAAATCGTAACCTGAAGGATTATTTGGTGCAGAGCCATTATGCTCCCAAAAATCCTCTTCCCTTCAATATTGGACCACCTCGATGGGGATGTTTCCCTTGTGGAACATGCCTATCGTGTCGTAACATCGTGAGGGCAAAGACCTTTGTGTCAGTGGATGGGAATAGGACTTTTGATATCAGACACTTCATTAGCTGCAGCACAGAATATGTTATTTACGCAGCCGGATGCGGATGTGGATTAACCTATGTGGGTTTAACATCCAGACAGTTCCGCATCCGGGTGCGTGAGCATCTTAGGGATATCATTGCTGCGGAGGAGGTGTCTGATCTTGAGTCCTTGAAAACCATCCCCCGACACTTCAAGGTATATCATGCCTGCGACCCTTCCTCCTTGAAAGTAAGAGGGATCGACAAACTAAAATTGGGAAGTAGAGGTGGTAACCATAAAAAGGCGTTAGCCAAACTTGAGTGTCGTTGGATTGTCACATTGGGGACAATGACACCCTTTGGACTCAATGAAAAACTATCCTTCGCCCCGTTCCTATAAACCCTAACTGAAGTGTCCATGACTTTGCCGCTTTTTCTCTGTTTGTTTTTATGATGTGTGTCTTTTATTTTAATTATTTTTTAATTTTATATTTCATTTGTATTGTTAGTGTTTCTACCCATCTTTGACCGAGAGGGAGCCTCTTTTGATCTTTTTTCCATCGTTTTGGTGCTACATACGGATATGTGACTTTCATTGGATGATTATATCTACAATCTGAAACATCAGGACAGCATTTCTGTGACATCTTTTTACTGTTTTTTTAAGGATGAGCATGATGTTGCTCCTATATATATGTATATTTGTGATGTCATTGCGGAGAGAGATGAACCATAGTGGTTATTATATTTATATCTATTCCGCTTAAATATAAGATATGGTGTCTATGTTTTATCGCCATTGTTTGCTTCAGATCTGTTTCCTGATGACTTAGCCATATTTTCGCCGCATACCGTAATGTATATTTGCCCTTCTGTGTGCCCTTGAAAAAGATGGCCGCGTCCGTGGTGCGCGTGCGCAGTGCGGTCTCCTCCCGAGTGTGTTATGATGACGGCTTCCGGAAACGGAATGGGCGGGCTCAGTGTGACGACACTGTTGTTACCCGCGTCACTTCCGGGAATTGCCCGATGACGCACGCTCCGGACAAGACCCCGCCTCTGCACGCGACCTCAATGGACGCTAGGCATGTCCTTCTTCATTAGGACACATATAAATGGCTCCCTCCCGTCACACATCATGTCGCACTGCCCTGAGGAAGATACGAAACGCGTCGGTGTGCGGTGGCGTCCGGTCTGTTGAGGCTTCACCATGAGTAAGTAAACTATGCAGGTTATTATATGTCCACATGTGTTTTCCACAGGGAGTTTTTCTCCACATGTGTGAATTGAATATGCAGTTTCCTCTCATGGTGATTCCTCTGACCTGACTGCCTCTCTGTGTGCTCTGGGTTTTTATTCTCTTACCTGGCTTTATATATAACTGTTTGTAAATCCCTGGATCACTGCTTTGGTGTCATTTTATCTGGATCTTTTTGTATTTAATAAAGATTGTACATGATTCTTGCACCTGACTACGATTTGTAGTGTTTCCTTGAATATCTCATGGGGTATCTTCTCCCCCCCTCTTCTTGGTCTCTGGTTTGATATATGTTTCATGAGGGGTTCCCCTATATACAATGTGGAATTGGTCTGCATGTGTCCTATCCTGTTTTATAATTGCATCTAATGGATGCGGCAATTCCGGGCGGCTGCTGGGTGATATTGTTAAGGTGGTGGGCTCCCCATAACGTGGAGCTCCCCATCCTGA
The DNA here is from genome assembly GCF_048569485.1 of Anomaloglossus baeobatrachus. Classification (NCBI taxonomy): domain Eukaryota; kingdom Metazoa; phylum Chordata; class Amphibia; order Anura; family Aromobatidae; genus Anomaloglossus; species Anomaloglossus baeobatrachus. Next base: position 127,434,355 of record NC_134362.1, read on the forward strand.
GAATATCAGCCTTCAGCCGTGTGGCTTTATCTTGGCTGGTATCAAAATTGGGGGGGGACTGCACGCCTTTTTTTTAAAAAATATTTACCTATTTATTTTACTGCAAGATATAGACCCGCCCAGCGGTGACTGTGATTGGTTGCACTGAGACAGCTGTCACTGAGCGTGGGGATGTCTGACTGCAACCAATCATAGGCACCGGTGGGTGGGGGAAGCAGAGAATACGAGATTGAATAATGGGCGGCCGGCATTTTCAAATCAGGAGATGCCGCCAGAGCTTTGTGACAGCCATGCAGCGCCGCATCGGTGAACGGTGAGTGAGTGAATGAGTCAGTGCGTGAGTGAGAGAGTTTGAGAGAGAGTGAGTGATTTATTTTCTGACAAGCAATGAATTTATATCACTTCTGGGCATGCTCAGAAGTAAAAACCGGAGCCGGTACATGCTTCTGGTGTTTTACACATGCCACCGGATTCGGCACGCATAGACTTTCATTATGCACCATGCCGCACAGCGCCGGACCCGTTGCTATGCAGTTTTTTGCCGCTGGCAAAAAAGTTTCTCTCTGCGTCCTGTGCACCCGCCGGAGTGACAATTTTTGCCGTATTCAGCAAAAACCAAACCGGATCAAACGCAAGTACATGCGGCACAATCCGGCGCTAATAAAAGTCTATGAGGAAAGAACGCACCCAGCGGCAAAAAAAAAAACGGATGCGTTTTTCCTGCAAAGCGCCGGATTGTGCCGCACAGCAAAAACCTGATGTGTGAACATACCCTAAGGCATGGGTCCCCAATTCCAGTCCTCAAGGGCCGCCAACAGTGCATGTTTTCAGGATTTCCTTAGTATTGCACATGTGATAATTTAATCACCTGCACAGTTTATGATACCAACACCCATGCAATGCTAAGGAAATCCTGAAAACATGCACTGTTGGCAGCCCTCGAGGACTGGAGTTGGGGAACCCTGCCCTAAGGCATCCCAGGAGAACCAGGGTGATTCTGCACCAGGTGCTCAGGACGGAGGACTGGGAAGTGGCCCTACCAGGTTGTCTGGACTCTGCCGGGTTGCTGGCATCTCTTGCTCACCGGTCTCCGCTGCGGCAGCTAAGGATATCTCTTCATCTATGACACTGGACGCCGCCTGGTTCACTGGCGCACACTCCAGTTCTGTCACCTCCACCTCAGCTCGGTTCCAGTCTCGAGCTTCAACAACTGCTGCTCCAGCCGCTTCACCTCCTCCGCCAGTAAGCTCAGTCGTGGGACCAGTCTTAAATCCGGAGCACTTCCCGGTGTTTCAGCAAGATTGAACTCCGCCATGCCGCCGTTCAGGTCGTCCCGGTTACCGCTCGCCATCTCTGCTCTGGAGCGCTCACTACCAGTTGACTCTTCACTGCTCTGACTGGATTTTCTCCCATCCGGGAGCGGAGTTGGTGTGGGTACAGCTTGTTGGCGCCAAGCCGCTACCCAGCCCACGAAGGGCGGTCTCCTCCTGACCTCTGCTCTGCACATGGCGACCGTTGTTTTCACTGACCGCCACTCTGTCTATTGTCAGAAGTCCAGTCTCACAGCGCGCACCATTTTTCAACACTCGGCAGAGCACAGGGGGCGGGGCTTATTTTCACGCTCTTTTTCAACTGCCCTCTGTATGATGCAGTTTAATTTCTGTGGTAAATTAATGGCGACTTCAGTCTCCACACAGTAAAACACAGTCTATTGAATACAGTTCTGAGACACACATTACCCGGGTATACAAGGCATGAACATCCTGTTCGTGATGCCAAAGTGACTCGCCCGCCCCATGGCCTTAGGTGATTCAGTGTCGGGCAGGACTAGTCTGGGGTAGTCAGCGGTGGCGGGGCTTGACTCCGTGACCCTGGTGGAGTCAATTAAAATATGGAGTTATAGGGGAGATGGTAATAAAGTTTATATAAGATTCGTGACGCCACCTGTGGATTGCGGCTTTGGAGTCGCGGCTGCTGGATGGGACCTCCGAGGCTGGTGTTGTGGCAGCTGAGGTTTTCCTTACTCCCCACAGGTGGAGTGGGTACCCCGGGGCAACCGTTTGTAAAGTCTATGGTGGATGTTGATGGGCCCAGGAAGAAGCAGACGACACGGGGCTTTGCAGTTAAGATGTTTTGGCTCACAATTGGTTCCAATACTGCAGCTGACCGGTTACCCCGTGGTAAGCCAGGATTCACTGTTCCGGGCCTCCGCCGATCCCGAATAGTTCAAGGGTCAGTACCGGTGAACCCCTCAATGTGCCTCCCTGGCTGTCTCACTAGTGCCGACCTTCACTAGACTGTCCTGCGCCTCCGCCTCCGCCTCCGGGCCTGTCCAAAGGGTGGCTGACCTCAGTCCTTTGTTTTCTCCCCCTTGCAGGTGATGGGTGGCAGGTTGTGGCCTCAGGTGCCTGAAGCAATCTCCCGAGCCTTCGGATTACTAAAGGGAAATGTTTTCCTCCTTTAGCCTACGGACCATCCCAGTTGTTGCGACCAGATTCCTCCACCCCGCTGTTCTTGGTGGAAGAAGTCCACGGAGGCCTCACGCACATCCGTGGCACTCTGGAAACCTTTCCTGTGTGTCACCTGGACCTAGCAGAGCCCCAGGGTCTTCACCAAAAACCAAGTCTTCTCACTCCTTTCCCTCAGCCTTTCTGTCACAGACTCCTGTCAACTGTCACTTCTCTGACAGACTGCCTACACTGCCTAGTTCAAACTTGAACTAACCGGTTTTCCTAACTGACTCCTCCTACACTCAAGCATTAAATGGGACGTAAGCATTAATGGGGTACCTTCCTTAAACCCTGACCCAGTGTGTGTCCTAACAATTGGTGTGTGCAAGTTTTGTCTGTGAACCAGTAGATGACCCCCTTCTTACCCAGGATGGGATACCACACCTCTGGCTGAGGTGCAGTACCTCTGTGGCGACGAAAGCCTCAGGGGCACCACACATTCACACAGCTGAAGAGTGGTGGACCACTATCCAGGCCGAGTTTGATAAATGGCTATCTCCACTTAACCTGGAGCCAGGGAAGGTCGTGTGCGATAACAGTGCAAACCTGTTGGCAGCCCTACGCTTGGGCCACATCACACATGTGCCTTGCGTGGCTAATGTCCTCAAACTGGTTGTACAGAAATTTCTAGCCCACTATCCCGGCTATATGTGCTTCTGCAGAAGTCATCGCTGCTGTGTGCTCACTAGATTTGAGCGAACCCCCCGCAGTTCGGCTCGCCGAACAAAACTGAATAGAGGGTACGTTTTTTGAACCTTTATCGATCTGAACTTCAAACCTTTATCAAACCTTTCCGAACCCCATTGGGAGGCCAAACGTAAGAAACAGAAAACACCTTTAGGAGGATCAAAAAGCTTCCAAAACAGCAAAAAATGTTTTATACTGCAGCACCACTGTTTTGGCATAGCGATTAGCTTTATTGGCTATTGACAGAAGAAATATACTTTGAGTCCAATGAAAAAAGTAGTTTCGGCACACTGAAACAATTAGACGGGTAATTAGAATGTGTAATGTTTCTGCAGGGGATTTTATTGCAAGGCAAGGTGAAAAAAACAAAAATCACAGACGTTTCAGCTCATTGAGCTTTTATCAAGGTGATACTATAAATGGGTATGAGGATATGGGTCATATATTAAAAAGACATTAATGTAGTTTATGATGCTTGCCTAGCAATGCAATAGAGAAATACCAGCCTTGGACGCCAGGATGTGCAGAAAAACTCAGGAAGCAAAGAGGAAAGCTTTGCTTCCTGTGTTTCCCTGCACATCCTGGCGTCCAAGGCTGGTATATCTCTTCATTGACCTCAGTCTCAGTCCCTATTTCCAGTACTACAGCAGCGTTCTGACTCTAAAGGCCCCTTTACACACTGCAACATCACTAGCGGTATCGCTGTAACGTCACCAGTTTTGTGACATAATAGCGACCTCCCCAGCGACATTGCAGTGTGTGACACGCATCAGCGACCTGGCCCCCGCTGAGAGGTCGCTGATCGCTACAAATCATTCAGGACCATTCTTTGGTCCTTTGTTTCCCGCTGCGCAGCATGTATCGGTGTGTTTGACACTGTTACAACGACATCGTTAGCGACCCAGCCCATAGGCGTGCTAGCGTTCCCTTTCCAGCGAGGTCGTTTTGCAGGTCCATATCGCTGCTGCGTTGTTGGCCAGATCTGCCTGTTTGACAGCTCACCAGCGACTGTTGGAGACTTTCCAGCGATCCCGGCCAGGTTGAGATCGCTGGTGGGATCGCTAGAAAGTCTCAGTGTGTAAAGGGACCTTTACAGTGGGATTTTGGTTTGTAACTTGTGACTCACAGGCATCTAATTGATCCTTTTTCATGTAAATTTACCATTCCTTATATTTCCACTGCTGAGACTAATCTTGGCCCTTCATACAAGATGCCTTCACAGGCACGTTTTTGCATGTAATATCACTAACTACGTTATTGGCACATTACGGTTATCTCCAGCACGCCATTTCACTTTTCCATCCGGGTATATGTTAAAGGAATACATTCCAATTGCCACATAGTGTTGGCATTCACCATTTACCTTATACACTTATATCATTGCTATTGCATTGATAGGCAAGCATCATAAGCTACTTTAATGTCTTTTTAATATATGACCCATATCCTCATACCCATTTATAGATTTATAGAATCACCATGAATAAACTTCAATGAGCTGAAATGTCGGTGTGTTTTGTTTTTTTCACCTTGACTTGCAATAAAATCCCCTGCAGAAACATTACGCATTGTCTAATTGTTTGACTGTGCCGAAACTACTTTTTTCATCGGACTCAAAGTTGTCTCTTGTCTGTACTGGCAGGAGTATGGGAGCACCAGCTTTACACTTGTCTCTCATCCACCTCTATATTTCTTCTGTGAATAGCCAAGAAAGCTAATAGCTATGCCAAAACAGTGGTGCTGCAGTGTAAAACATATTTTTGCTGTTTTGGAAGATTTTTGATCCTCCTAAAGGTGTTTTCTGTTTCTTATGTTTGGCTTCCCAATGGGGTTCGAAAAGGTTTGATAAAGGTTTGACGTTCGGATAGATAAAGGTTCAACAAATGTACCCTTTATTCAGTTTTGTTCGGCGAGTTCGCTCAAATCTAGTGAACACAAAGCAGCGATGACTTCTGCAGCAGCACATATAGGCCGGGATAGTGGGCTAGAAATTTCTGTACAACCAGTTTGAGGACATTAGCCACGCAAGGCACATGTGTGATGTGGCTCAGGGACGGGCTGCCAACAGGTTTGCACTGTTATCGCACACGACCTTCCCTGGCACCAGGTTAAGTGGAGATAGCCATTTATCAAACTCGGCCTGGATAGTGGTCCACCAATCTTCAGCTGTGTGATTGCGCTCTTCAATGCATATTAATTTCAGTACTGCCTTACTGCAATAACTTGCCCACAGGATGAAGACTGGCATTTCAATTATTAAAAATAAAAATGAGTGACAGGCCACTTGCCCCCATATCTCTGCCAGTACAGACAAGACACAGCCTGGAGACCTATCTTGAAGTCTTGAGATTTAAAAACAATTCATTCATACGGAAGGACAGTGGCATCAATTGCCTGCCCCCCATTTCCCCATGAAGTCTTCGCACAGCAGGAGGGTAAGGTGTGGTTCATGCAACACACAGGATGTGGCCTGGCATTTCCATTTGTAACAGTGAGCACACAGCGACTGTGCCTTCTGCAGCAGCGCATCCAGGCTGGAACAGTGGTCTAGAAATTTCTGTACAACCAGGTTGAGCACATGAGATATGCAAGGCACATGTGTGTTGTCACCAAGGTGTAGGGCAGCCACCAGGTTTGCAGGGTTATTGCAAACGGCCTTCCCTAGCTCCAGGTTCACTGAAGTTAGCAAGAAATCCTTAATAGTAACATCATAGTTGCTGAAAGTTTTGTGGTCAATCTATGTGGTCAAACACCTATGCATTTTTGCACCGTGTTACCAGACAGCGCCATTCTGTGGACCCTGTAAGTTCTGCACATTCCTTTTCTACTAGTCTCAATTTGCAATTGTGCATTTAAATGTATCCAAATAAATATCTTATGCACTTTGCTCATTTGTTTAATCTCTACTGCCATCTTGTAGACATTGAGAATATTGCACATTCCATTTATTTTTCTTTCAGCTTTTTTTGTTTTGTTGTGTGGGCTCTACATAAAACCTTGCATACACCAACAATTTTTTGCATCTATTTGCTGTATTTTGTATATAATTGTGTATGCATATTTATTTATATTTTGAGACGTACAACCTTCTGGATCTGTTTTGCGTGATCTCTTCTTGTTGTTGTTTTTATCTAATTCTGAATGAAAGTTGTTCTTATATATGCTGTCCTGTCTCAATACTCCATTTTCATGTAGGTTGATATATTCTCTGAGTAGAGCATATTTTTGTAACAAATAGCCATTATTGGTTTTCTCACTAGTTTCTGTATTTTTTCAGATCTCTTTGGCTATCATGGATATTAAATCCACGGACCAAGTTCGGTTGAGTAACATTGAGTCTATTTTTAATGAGGATGTCACTCAAATAGCTGTCACAGGTAATAGACATTTTTCTGAAATAAAATATACTTTGAAATATCTATTAAAAAAGTGCTTTAGAATCTGGTAGTGCAAGACCACACTAGAGAAATATCTTGTTAAGAGTGTGACGCCCCTGGACTAATCAGGTCATCACAGGGTACTGCACAATCTTTCTCTCCCAGTGCAGGACTCAACCCCCCATGGTTGTGGGTCCCCATCTTGCAGTACTGCCTCCACCAGCATCTACAAATCCTAGTCACACCTCGCACCGCACCCTGTCAGGCACACCAGTGGGCTGCTAAGCTGGAATAAGGCCACCCACCTAGGGATCAGGCAGGGAGGTGAGAGGTGACAAGTCAGTCAGCTCCAGGGGAGCAAAGTGAGAGGAAGTTCAGTGGTAGCCCTCGAGCTGTGAGGAGTTCCATGAAGCTGGGAGTTGGAGCTCCCAGGGGAAGAGCAGCCTAGGTCACAGACGGTGGTCTGGACTCGGAGGAGTTGGAGACCTAAGTGCGGAAGATTGGGACTGGGTGCTTGGATAGTCTTGGAGGATAGCCAGGAGCCTCAGTTCAATAGCCGGGCTGGGACCAGAGGCACGTCGGGGTACATGGACCCTAGGTCAGGGAGAAGTTTCAAGCAACCTGGCAATTACCTGCGGATGACAGACTGTTCCCACGAAGATCAGAGATCGGGGGCACTAGCGCAACAAGGGAGATAGGGATTTCCAAGCAAAGCAGCCCACTGAAATCCCAAGCGTGAGCTCCTGAGAGCAAGCTCCTCTGCTACTCATGGCAGGGAGCGGGGCCCGGAAAGCTCCAAGCTGACGGGCCACTTGGATACTCTAGAACTACTGTGCCAGGAGGCAGGCCACAGACCACCAGGCAGTGCTGCAGGGGACGGGACCCGGACAAGCTCCCCAAGAGGGCAGCGGCACCCAGATACTTGGTTTACTACATTGTCAGCATCTGTTTTCTTGCTGAGTGAGCTCCTGATTAGCCCCTGCAACCAGCGAGACTGCGCTTCCCCTGCACTCCATCCCACCATCCGGGGTCCCAAGGCCTTTCCCTTCCCATAGAGGGTAACGTCATCTAGCTGCCCCCCTTCTTCATTTGGGTGTGACCCTTAGCCCCCGAGTCCAGAGACCCTCGAGCCACGAGCAGTGACATCCGGATCTGAGCAGTTCGAAAGCTGCTGGAGCGGTACATCCCGAAAATGTTGGCGTCACGAACAGGATTCGGACAGGACCCACTAACCTGGGTGATGTGCGCCTTAGAATCCAAGCTGCAGTGTCAAAATCCCGTTACCGCTAGTTTCCGCCATCTTTGGCACCAAAACACCATCTCTCAGACCAAAAGCACACGAAGCTGAAGCCCTGCCCTTCGTCCTGAGAGAGTGTCCAGAACCGGAAGTTCCCAGAGTGCCCCACCGCAAAAGTGAATGGCTAGTGAAAACCAAGGGGGCGTGACGGGATATTGCAGCGGAAGTGAAGCAGGGACGCCAGGACTCTGCCGTAAAGTTCCTGGGCACCGCAGAGGCAAGATGGCGGCAGCACGAGAATGGTCACCAGAGCGTGCTGCTCCTGAGACCATGGCCTGGATAGAGCAGGTGACCGAGCAACTCTGCAGGAGGATGCGGACGCAGTTCCTCTTTATTTTGGATCATTGGAGGGAAGAGATGAGGAGCCTGGCAATGGCGGTGCAAGCCTGTGAGATAGAAGTCCCTCGCGAGGAGCAGGTAAGCAGTAGAGATGAGCCCCTCCCTAGAGTTCGAGATCGGTTCGGTTCGTCGAACGGAGGACAAGTTCGTCGAACGTTCAACGATCCAATTCGAACCCCATTGAAAACAATAGCAGGCAAACAAAAACACATGCAAACACATAGAAAACACCTTCTAACGTGTCCAAAACGTGACAAACAACTCAAAAGACACCACAAACACATGGAAAAGTGACAAGGACATATACTCATGGGAAAACAAAAGAGCTGGACGAGTAAAAAGAGGAGGAGACACAGATATAGGCATGTCATGCCCTTGTAAATACATGTAAAACACAGCAAGGGGACTCCAAGCAGAGTCTCCCTTTTTTCCAAAAATTGGACCACACACACCACTTCAGTGGCATCACTTGTGTTCCAGTTGCAAACTTGACATGTTGATTTGCATCAAGCACATTCAAAAATACGCCAGCCTTTACTCTCCCCAGGATGACAACGGGGTAGAAAAGTCCTTGCTGATCCATGACTTGTTCATCTTGATGAACGTTAGTCTGTCCATTTTGTCACTGGACAAGACGCGTGCGCTTATCTGTCAACACACACCCAGCAGCACTGAAGACACGTTCCGAGACAACGCTGGCTGAGGGACACGACAAGATCTCCAAGGCGTAAGTGACGCGCTCAGGCCACTTTTCAAGATTGGAAGCCCAAAATGAGCAAGGCTCCAGTTGCACAGTCAATGCATCGATGTTCATTTGGAGATACTCCTGTATCATCCTCTACAGCCGTTGACTATGTGAAAGACTTCTTGTCTCTTGTGGCCTTGCAAAGGATGGTCTAAAAAAATTATGGAACGATTCCATAAAATTGCTGTTACCACCAGATACGGTGTTGCTGGTACGGTTTGACTGATGATGACGAGACAGTCCCATGCTTGGCAAGTTACAACTGGGAGATACACTGTGTGCACCACTGGTGTTTGGTGGAAAAGCCGAGCTAAGATTGCATAACAGCTTCTGCTGATACTCCTGCATACGTGCATCCCTTTCTATGGCTGGAATTATTTCGCCAAATTTGGACTTGTACCGGGGATCTAAGAGTGTGGCAACCCAGTAGTCATCACTACTTCTAATTCGGACAATCCGAGGGCCATGTTGTAGGTAGTGCAGCAAGAAGGCGCTCCTGTGGCTTGCACATCCATTCGGACCAAGTCCTTGCTGTGTTTGTGGCGGCAAGGTGATAACCGTGCTTCCTTCCTCTGACATCTCCCCCCAACCTCGAACAAACGAAATTTTACCAAGGTCTCCCTCATCTGCTGAGTCTTCCATGGCCATCGACAGTTCGTCCTCCATTTCTTCATTGGCTCCTGCACCTTCCTCAACGGTTTGGCTGCTACCATGCGCCCTTGTTAATCCCTCTCCCCCACTGTCCCATGCCTGCCGCCTTGGTGATGATGAACGTCTGGACCTTGTAGATCTTGGTACCCCTTCCGCATATGACACCTCCTGTACTTCCTCCCCTTCATCTTGTTCCACCCCCTGACTCTGTATAGTGTTTAGCGTGTGCTCCAGCATGTAAATGACTGGAATTGTCATGCTGATAATTGGATTGTCAGCGCTAAACATATTTGTCGCCATGTCGAAACTGTGCAGAAGGGTGCATAGGTCCTTGATCTGAGACTACTCCAGCAGCGTGATCTGCCTCACCTCTACACTGCATCTCGTTGGCCCAGGCTATACGTCATAATGTATTCCACCAGGGCTCGGTGGTGCTGCCACAGTCGCTGCAACATGTGGAGAGTCGAATTCCAGCGTGTCGCCACATCGCATTTCAGGCGGTGAACCGGCAGGCCGAAAGACTTCTGGAGCGGTGCAAGTCGGTCAGCTGCTCCGGTTGAACGGCGGAAGTGAGCAGAGAGTGACTGTGCCTTGTGCCGAAGCCCATCTAGGCTAGGATAGTGTGTTAAAATTGCTGAACAACAAGGTTCAACACGTGAGCCATACAAGGCACCTGTGTCACCTTGCCCCGGCGAAGGGCCGCACCCAGGTTTGCAGCATTGTCACACACGGCCTTCCCTGGTTGCAGGTTGAGTGGAGACAACCATTTATTAAACTCGCTCTCCAGAGCTGACCACAATTTCTCAGCTGTGTGACTCTTACTTCCCAGACATTTCAACATAAAGACCGCCTGATGCTGTTGAGCTCTGTTGTCAGCATAGTAAGGAGGTGTGCGGGATTCCTTGTGCGCAGTTACAATGTGGGTGGCCTGACCAGACAGGCTTTGGGCGGAGGTGGAGGACCCAGACGAGGTTGAGGAGGCAGAAGCAGTGGGAAGGAACTTGGACAGACAGAGGATTGACGCCCAAGTTGTGGGGACGGCAAAACTTGTACAGCAGACCCTTCTCCATCTCTCACCATAGTTACCCAGTGCCCAGTCAGCGACATGTAACGCCCCTGTCCATGCTTACTGGTCCAAGTATCAGTGGTGAAATGCACCCTGTTACACACAGAGTTTCTGAAGGAAGCGGTGATGTTGTATGCGACATGCTGGTGTAGCGCAGGCACGCCTTTCTTGGAGAAGTAGTGGTGACTGGGCATCTGGGACTGGGGCACGGCGACCGACATAAGGTTTCAAAAATCCTTTGTGTCCACCAGGCGGAAAGGCAGCATTTCTGTAGCCAACAGCTTGCAGAGGGTAAAAGTCAACCTCTTAGCTTTGTCATGGCTAGGAGGAAATGGTCTTTTAATTGTCCACATCTGAGGTACCGAGATCTGGCTGCTGTGCGGAGATGGCGTTGAGTAGGGTGTCCCTGGAAAACTGCTGGTCTGTAAGGAAAGTGCAGGCGGAGACATGATGTTGCCTTCATCCAAAGTTGGTGCTCTCGATGTCTGAGAGAGCTCTACACCAGCACCTGTTTCCCCTTCCAAAACAACTGACGACCTGCTAATCAAGTTGCCTGTTGCGTGGGTTTCCTCCGGGTTCTCCGGTTTCCTCCCACACTCCAAAGACATACAGATAGGGAATTTAGATTGTGAGCCCTGATGGGGACAGTGTTGTCAATATGTGTAAAGCGCTGTAGAATTAATAGCGCTATATAAATGAATAAATATTATTATTATTAAAGAGGTGGAAGGTGTGCGTGGAAAAGCATGTGTGACAGCTGTCCCCACAGTTATAGAGGATGAAGAGCACGCGGATACACTTGAAGGGGCAGACGGTGGTCGTCTCACTCCGCTAGGCCGCATTGTAGCACAGTGAGCTTCCCACTGGGACTTATGCTTGTTATTCATGTGACGGTTCATGGACGAAGTAGTCAAACTAGTGAGTTTTTGGCCTATACTTACATATTGGCGACAAATCTTACAGATCACATGAGTTGGGTGATCCTTTGCGATGTCAAAAAAGGACCAGGCTAGGCAACTATTAAAGCTCATGCGACCTGCAGAGCCACCCCAACTTGTGCTCAGAGGCAGGGTTGTGGCAGAGGATGCAGTTGTTGACGTGCTTCTAGTACTCCGTCTTTGTCCAGGAAGGCGCAAGCTAACCTAGTCGTCAGTCGCATCCTCCTCCACCGCCTCTGCTGACCTCCTCGAGTGCCTGACTGTGGGTTGACAGTAAGTGGGATCTACAACCTCATCACCAACCTATGTGTTTGCACTCCCCTTGCCCTCAGACCTAACCTCTTCCTGCCCTGACTGAATAGTTAAGATGTCATTCCAATCAGGTATCTGAGTCTCATCGTCATCAGTATGTTCCTCATTGTCTCCACCAAGTGGTGTTACAGTTTGGGAATGAGGGTCTACATTATGCTCCGAAACTTGGTCATCAGGGTCTGAATCTGACTCACAAACCTTCTGGGCATCACTGCAGATCATTTCCTGGTCTGTACTCACTGTAGCTTGGGAGCAGACCTCTGATTCCCAGGCTATAGTGTGACTGAACAGCTCTGCAGACTCACCCATCTCTGTTACACCATACTCTGAAGGGCGGGTGGAGACTTGAGAGCTGGTAGAAAGCAAGTGCGATTGGGGTGACAACTCAGAGGACTGTTGTTTTTTAGATGTTGAAGTTGAGGTGGAGGAGAGGCCACTTGTTGGAGCACTTGAGATCCATTCAAGCATGTTCTTTTTTGTGCATCATCTACCTTTGTTAGAGTTGTTCGGTTGCCTAAAAAAGGATCACATCAGATTGTCCATGGAAAGTAGTAGACATCTTACTTTTGCTGGAAGATGGCCTTTCTTCAGCAGATGTTACTGTAGCTTTACCACCTACCCCACGGACACAAACTTTTTTTCCCTTTCCAACACGCCTGTTCCCCTTTCCACCAGCTTCTGTCCTTTTGCCACTCATTTTGTTTGTGACCAGATTGGACACTTAAAATGTCGTAGCAAAAATGGAGAGGTTGTGTACAATGCAGAGGTGGTCTAGCTTTGACAGCTGAAGAACCAACACTGACTATCACAGACAATGAAACTATGGCCCTAAAACTGGCAGCACTTTTTGCAATTCAAAATAGCGTAGCAAAAATGGAGATGTGGTGTACAATGCAGAGGTGGTATAGCAAAATTGTCAGCAGAGGAACCCTAACGTAGTATCCCAGACAATGAAAGTATGCCCCTAAAAATGGAAGCACTTTTGGCAATTAAAATTGCGTAGCACAAATGGACAGGTGCTGTACAATGCAGAGGTGGTATAGAAAAATTGTCAGCAGAGGAACCCTAACGTAGTATCCCAGACAATGAAAGTATGCCCCTAAAAATGGCAGCACTTTTGGCAATTAAAATTGCGTAGCAGAAATGGAGATGTGGTGTACAATGCAGAGGTAGTATAGCTAAATTGTCAGCCGAGGAACCCTAACATAGTATCCCAGACAATGAAAGTATGTCCTTAAAAATGGCAGCACTTTTGGCAATTAAAATTGCGTAGCAAAAATGGACAGGTTGTGTACAATGCAGAGGTGGTCTAGCTTTATTGACAGCTGAAGAACCAACACTGACTATCCCTGACAATGAAAATATGGCCCTAAAAGTGTCAGCACTGTTTGCAACTAAAATTGCGTTGCAAAAATGGACAGGTGTGTAGAATGCACAGGTACTGTAGCTTGCTGGTCAGCAAAGGAACACTAAGTTAGTATCCCAGACAATTTTAGTATACCACTAAAAGTGTCAGCACTGTTTGCAATTGAAATTGCGTAGCAAAAATGGACAGGTGTGTAGAATGCACAGGTGCTGTAGCTTGCTGGTCAGCAAAGGAACACTAAGTTAGTATCCCAGACAATTTTAGTATGCCACTAAAAGTGTCAGCACTGTTTGCAATTAAAATTGCATAGCAAAAATGGACAGGTGTGTAGAATGCACAGGTGCTGTAGCGTGCTGGTCAGCAAAGGAACACTAAGTTAGTATCCCAGACAATTTTAGTATGCCACTAAAAGTGTCAGCACTGTTTGCAATTAAAATTGCATAGCAAAAATGGACAGGTGTGTAGAATGCACAGGTGCTGTAGCTAGCTGGTCAGCAAAGGAAGCCCCACTTTCTATCCCTGCCAATTAAACAATGCCCCAAGGATTTGCCTGAGCTGATGTAGCCAGACACTGTGATATAAACCCCTGCACAGCGTTGGCACAGATCTGCCTAGCAACAATGGCTATGAACGGCTGTAATGCAGCCCTGAAAAGGGCTGAAATTAAAATTAATCCCTAATCCCTAAAGAGCTGTGTAGGTTGTACTGTATGTCTATAGCGCACACAGCAGCAGCAGCGGGAGTGGGAGCTGTGACTGTCACCCACCCGCAGCAGACAGATAATGGGGGCGATGGGGAAAATGGCGTGTCTTATAAGGCAATGACATGTGACATGCACAGCCTATGACACATGCCCTTTTTTGTCTGGCAAAAATCCACTTTGCTGTGTGTGTGTGATTTGATGACAGCCTGGCCCGCCCCACTGTACGCGCGGTTAGGAAAAAAAAAAAAATAGCGATCGCCATTCTTTCAGCACTCAGCAGCAGCACTGATCTAAACCCCGTCCCCCCCACACACTATACGCTGAATTTTGATATCATGATTCACAATGACTCACACTATTACAGTGAAAAGCCAGCTAGTAACTAGCTACGCTTTTTGGTGATCGAACCGTTCTCGAACGTAACTCGAACTGCCAAACTTTAAGCAAATCGTTAGAGTTCGTAGAAAGACTCTAACACCCCAAAAAATCACTCGAACATGAAATTGGCAAACCGTTTGACTCGAACATCGCTCAACTCTAGTAAGCAGCTACCCAGTCCCGGCTGACCCAGCCTATATGGCTGCGCAATCCTGTTTTCCCCCGCCCGCTGCAAGCACTCCGCCACTGTCACCCTCATCCTCGGCAGATGCCGAGCTGCCAACCCCAACACCGGCAGTGGAACCTCCAGTCCCCGTTTGGGAGAAGCAGATTGCAGAGGCCTTGACCCTACCATCTGACCAGGCCACGACAGCGTTAATCCCAGCACCAGCCCGACCAGACTTGGCTGTATCACCGGGCCCGTACCCCAATACGGAGCACCCGGACTCTGCATCCCCAGCTGCGGAGCAGTCTGTTTCTTCATCTACCAAGGCAGAGGCGGAGCCTGTGGGGATGCCAGCTCCATCGCCGCGTGGCATCCCAGCGGCTGCTGGGGCCGCAGAAGTGCACTTACGACCCATACCAGTAAGGAAGGGGAGGCCGGATGCTGACTACCCCTACTGGGAAAGACAACAGCAAAAGCTGCATCTGGAAATGACGACCCGAGAACAGCGACGACGGGAGATTTCTGCCTGCACCAAACAAGAAAAAGAACGTCAGAGGAATGCCACCTTCCGAGTCAGAGGGCCACGGCACTGTGGTCTTGTAGAGCGGTTTGACCCTGACCAGGGATGGGGTTCATCTGAGAAGCGGGCCTCATGGCTGGGGTGTTTGTGTTCCGACGAGATGTGGCACATCACCACCCTAGGCGGAATCTGGAAGCGAGAGACATGGTGTCCTATACCCAGCATTGTGGAGAGCGGGGCTGGTACGTGACCACAGGGAATCATGGTCACGGGACCCTGCTATGAAATGTGTTAATTCTGTGTTTTCCTTTTATTGTTTTTCTTAGTTTGTTAATTTCCTGAAAAATAATAAGTAAAGTTTTGAAAATGTTGCTAATGTTTTGAAAAATGAAAATGTTGATTATCCGGGAAAGTCACCTGATTTACTGCCAAATATCTAAAGTTAAAATATAGACCATGGCTGCGGGACTGGCAGCGGCCAGCACGAACTTGTGCTCTTTGTATATAGTTGCGCCCAGTGCGCCCACCAGAGTCGTCTTTTTTTTGTGCCAGACATCTGTTTGTTCCCTCCCCCCACAAAATTGATGTAACCTGTTACTAAAATAAAGGTATTTTTTAGGCTACTGCTCAGTGAGTGCCCTGCGCTTTTATATTTTTTGAGAGTCATCTTTTATGCCTCCAGGACTTCAACCCTGTCATGGAATCAAGTAGGAAGCGGCGGGCTTCAGGTTGTTTGGGTGGCGGGTTGAAGGGAGAAGGACAATGGCAATGGACTGTCGAAGGAAGGTGCTGCAGTGCAGTAGGCTGAGCCGCCGACTACCGTCTCAACTGGTAGCGTTCCCAAGGTTCTTTAATAAAAATGAACTTTAAGAGTTTTTAAAGTTACGCTTAAATAATGTGCCTCCCCTGTGAGGGAAGAGAAATTGTTTATTAAACTTGTTATCTTTCTCTTTTTCTAGTTAACAAAGTAAACCTCTGGATTTCCTGTAGCTCGGGGACGAGCTACGTTTAACCAAGGGGGAATGTGACGCCCCTGGACTAGTCAGGTCATCACAGGGTACTGCACAATTTTTCTCTCCCAGTGCAGGACTCAACCCCCCATGGTTCTGGGTCCCCATCTTGCAGTACTGCCTCCATCAGCATCTACAAATCCTAGTGACACCTTGCACCACACCCTGTCAGGCACACCAGTGGGCTACTAAGCTGGAATAAGGCTGCCCACCTAGGGATCAGGCAGGGAGGTGGAAGGTGACAAGTCAGTCAGCTCCAGGGGAGCAAAGTGAGAGGAAGTTAAGTGGTAGCCCTCGAGTAGTGAGGAGCTCGGGGAAGCTGGGAGATGGAGCTCCCAGGGGAAAAGCAGCCTAGGTCGCAGACGGTGGTCTAGACCCAGAGGAGTCGGAGACCCGGTCGCAGGAGATTGGGACTGGATGCTTGGCTAGTCTTGGAGGAAAGCTGTCACGCTTCCCGGTCCCCTGGTCCCGTTCTCCGGTCCCCGTGGCCCGCTCCCCGCTCCCCGGCGGCGTCCCCTGCTCACCACTCCGGTCCCGGCCTCCTCTTCCCCGCCTGCGGCCTCCATGCGTCCAGCTCCCCGCTCCCGGCGCTCCTCTGCGACGTGGGACTCCCAGCCGGGCGCTCCTGCTTCCTCCTCACCGCTTCCTGGACTGGCTTCTGGCACACGGGCCTCGCGCATGCGCATTAGGGCGCGCGGTCATTGACCCTTTCTTAAAGGGCCAGCACCCAGAAACAGGATATTGCATAGACAGGTACAGGGTATATAAGGTTTCTCTTTCCTGGTGGGCGGGGCCTGTTCTACGTGTTTAGCAAGCTAGTGTTCAGGTCCCCGTAGTGCTTTGCCCTGTGCTTTGCCTTGTATTAACTCTGTCCTGTCTCGTAGAGCCTGTCCTGCCACGCCAGTCGCTCCGAACCAAGTCCATCCCTGGACCCTGACGGTGACTTCGGCGGATGTCCCACCACCTCTGCAGCTCCGCCAGTCTCCAGTCCCTGACTCCGTTCGGTGACCCGTTCCATCGCTCAGCTGGTTCCGGATCCCGCCTGACCCTACAACCCGGCCTCGGACCCTGAGCCTCGTCACTCGGACTACCGTCCAGAACTCCGTGGGTTCAGCATCATCCACCTTTCCTGCTCCTCTACGGACTGTCCAGCTACCTATAGTGCTTCGGCTGCCGTGCATCAGGACCCTCTGGCGGGGGACCGGCCTGGCTGCCTCCTCAGGGGAAATCGGTGTACGGTCCAGTGCTTCCACCACCCGGACGTAACAGCTAGAACAGGCCATGGATCCCGCCGAAGCACTAGCGGCCTTGCAGCAGGAACTCACGCAACAGCGCGAGACCCAGACCCGCATGCTGAACTTCATGTCTTCTGTGGATACCCGCCTGAACACGCTACAAGCGACGGCCACATCCTTGGCATCTCAGGTTTCCACCGTACAATCCACGGCCACAGCTCCCGTGGCAGCCTCCTCGGATGCTTCCAGACTTCGTTTGGCCTCACCACCCCGGTACGCCGGAGATCCCAAGACCTGCAGGGGATTCATCAATCAATGCTCTCTCCATTTCAAGCTGCTGCCGCACCTTTTTGCCTCTGACCAAGCCAAGGTCGCGTTCATGATGTCCCATCTAGAGGGAGAGGCACTGGCCTGGATGAACCCCTTGTGGGAGAAGGAGCATCCGGTAACCACCAACATCCAGGAATTCCTGCAGGCATTTCGTGGCACCTTTGACGAGCCCTGACGCGCCTCCGCGTCTGCCTCATCTCTCCTCCGGCTACGTCAGGGGACTCTGACGGTGGGCCAATATGCCATTCGTTTTCGCACCTTGGCTTCGGAACTCGGGTGGAACAATGAGGCCCTAACCGCCGCCTTCTGGGAGGGACTCTCGGGTCGTATTAAAGATGAGCTGGCTGGTCGTGACGTGCCGTCCACCCTGGATGCTCTGATTGCCCTAGCGACTCGAGTGGATCTTCGCTTTCAGGAACGATCCAAAGAAGTGTCCCGCGAGAGGCGTCCGATACGGCACTCCTCCCCACCACAGAAGTCCATCGCTCCCCAGTTGGCGTCACCTGGCGTGTCTACCTCCGAGCCCATGCAGACTGCCCGCCTGAAGCAGTCAGAACAACGCAGAGCAGAACGACTAGCAAAGGGTCTCTGCTTCTACTGCGGTGATGGCACACACCTGCTACGCTCTTGTCCCGAGAAGCCGGGAAACTCCAAAGCCTAGGCTTGGTAGGAGAGGCCACCCTAGGTGCTGGGACTCTCTCAGACTCCGTTACCTGGATTATTCAAGTCACTACAGAAGAGACCCGGTTCACGGCAGAGGCGTATCTCGATTCCGGAGCAGCAGGCAACTTCATCCAGCAGGCCACGGTGGATAAGTACCAGGTGCCTGTCCTCCCACTAGAGAAATCGCTGGTGATCGCCTCTGTTGATGGGAAACCCCTCTCTGACACCGTCTCACTGATCACCAAGCCTGTGGAAGTACGGATCGGTGCTCTGCACACCGAGAAGATCACCTTCTATGTCCTCCCGCGCATGTCTCATCAGATCCTGCTGGGACTTCCATGGTTACGGACACACGAACCATCAGTCAGCTGGAGTACAGGTGAAATCACCCGATGGGGCTCCTCGTGTCATGAGAGATGTCTGAAATCCATCCAGCCCGTCCGACGCCCTCCGGTTCCAGAGTCTCTACCAGGACTGCCTTCTGCCTACCGGTCCTTCACGGACGTGTTTGACAAAAAGGAGTCAGAGGTGCTACCGCCTCATCGTCCCTACGACTGTGCCATCGAGTTACTGCCAGGAACTACGCCTCCTCGAGGACAGATATACCCCTTGTCCCCTGCTGAAACACGAGCTATGTCTGCCTATATCACCGAGAGCCTAGCTAAGGGGTTCATTTGGAGGTCCTCGTCCCCTGCCGGAGCAGGGTTTTTCTTCGTCAAGAAGAAGGAAGGTGATCTGTGCCCTTGCATTGACAACCGGGGATTAAACCAGATCACCGTAAAGAACAAATACCCTCTGCCGCTTATCCCCTGTGAGGTAGCGTGGTCGGCTGCACGGCAGAAGACACGGGATCCAGGCACCAATGGTCACAGCACACGGTTTATTACACAAACCAAAAGTCCAACAACAATATACATGTGCTCCCCGGGCAGACACTCAGGGAGTTGTGTTCACTCCCTCACACTAAGGCCCCACGCCCATGATCCTGTTTCCTTTTAACCCTCCTTTCAGCCTGCAGGGAAACAGCATAAACCCTGGAGTGGAGTTGCTTTCTATGCATGGAGTGAGCACAACCGGGGCGAGACGTACCGGCCGTCATAGATAACCCCGGTCACAGTCTGACACACCCCCCCTCAGTTCAAGCAAGTGGGGTTGAACTCTCACCATCAAACATGGGCCGCGGGACAAGGCATTGGCGTTGCCCTGCAACCTACCGGCCCGGTGTTCACCCGTAAACCAGAAGTTCTGCAGAGAAAGGAACCACCGGGTAACCCGGGCATTCCGTTCCTTGGCGGACCTCATCCAGACCAGCGGAGAGTGATCAGTCACCAAGCGAAACTGTCGTCCCAGCAGGTAATAGCGTAGGGACTCCAAGGCCCACTTAATCGCCAGGCACTCCTTCTCCACTACGCTATAATTACGCTCGGGAGGGGTGAGCTTCCTGCTTAAGAAGGTGACGGGGTGTTCCTCCCCCTGAACCACCTGAGACAGCACTGCCCCCAGGCCGACCTCCGAGGCGTCAGTCTGTACTATGAACTCCTTCCGGAAATCAGGGTTGATAAGAACGGCTGTCCGCACAGGACCCCCTTCAGGGCCCGGAATGAGTCCTCGGCCTGCTGAGTCCAGCGCACCATGACGGACTTCTTGCCTTTGAGAAGGTCCGTCAAGGGGGCTGATAGTCCCGCAAAATTTTTTACAAACCTCCTGTAGTACCCCACGATACCCAGGAAGGCCCTAACCTGCTTCGTGGTCAGGGGTCTAGGCCACTTCTGGATCGCCTCAACTTTGTTAATTTGGGGCTTAATCACTCCTTGGCCTATTACGTAGCCCAAGTAGCGGGCTTCCGTGAGCCCCAACGCACATTTCTTGGGATTGGCTGTCAGTCCGGCTGTTCGTAGCACGTTCACCACCGCTTGTACCTGTTCCAAGTTGGTCTGCTACTCAGAGCTGTAAATAATGATGTCATCAAGGTACGCTGATGCATACGCCTGGTGGGGTTCCAGCACCAGGTCCATCAACCTCTGGAACGTGGCCGGAGCGCCATGTAACCCAAAAGGCAAGACAACATAGTGGAAGAGACCCTCCGGCGTAACAAAAGCGGTTTTCTCCTTGGCAGACTCCGTCAGTGGCACCTGCCAGTACCCCTTGGTCAGGTCGAGCGTGGTGAAATATCGCGCCTGTCCCAGCCTATCAATCAGCTCATCCACCCGGGGCATGGGGTATAGATCGAACTTGGATACTTCGTTCAATCTCCTAAAGTCGTTGCAGAACCTTAAGGAGCCATCGGGTTTTGGTATTAGGACAATGGGACTAGCCCATTCACTCCGGGATTTTTCGATGACCCCGAGGCGTAGCATCGTCTTCACTTCCTCTGATATGGCTTGTCTTCGAGCCTCCGGCACTCGGTATGACTTCAGGCGTACCTTCAGGTGAGGCTCGGTGACAATGTCATGTCGTATCAGACTGGTCCTACCAGGCAGTTCGGAGAAGACATCAGGGTTCTGCTGAACCAGCCGTCTGGCCTCTCACCTCTGTTGCTTGGTGAGGGCTTCTCCAATCCTTACTTCCGGTTCGTTCTCTCCAGAAGTCGCTGGAGCCGGGTTTGAATGACCCGAAGAGGAGGGAGATGGAGAAAAAGCAACCATCAGGCTTTCCCGTTCCTGCCAAGGTTTTAATAGGTTGACATGGTATATTTGTTCAGGTTTCCGCCTACCGGGCTGCAATACCTTATAGTTGACCACCCCGACTCTTTCCTTTATCTCGTAGGGGCCTTGCCACTGAGCCAGGAATTTACTCTCCGCCGTGGGGATCAATACCAACACCCGATCCCCGGGGTTAAAGGTCCGCACGGTGGCTTGTCTATTGTAGTGGCCGCTTTGCGCGGCCTGAGCCTCCTGTAAATGCTCCTTCACAAGTGGCATGACCGCGCTTATGCGGTTCTGCATTCCTAAAATGTGTTCAATCACACTTTTATGGGGGGTGGGCTCTTGCTCCCATGTTTCCTTTGCCAGGTCCAACAATCCCCGGGGATGTCGCCCGTATAACAACTCAAAAGGCGAAAACCCCGTGGATGCCTGTGGCACCTCTCGGATGGCAAACATCAAATAGGGAAGCATCATATCCCAGTCTTTCCCGTCTTTGGAAATCACCCTTTTGAGCATGGTTTTCAGGGTTTTATTGAATCATTCCACTAAACCGTCCATCTGAGGATGATACACAGACGTACGCAACTGCTTGATCTGGAGTAGCCGGCATAGCTCTTTGGTCACTTTAGACATGAATGGGGTCCCCTGATCCGTAAGGATCTCCTTGGGCAACCCCACCCGGCAGAACACAGCAAACAACTCCCGAGCTATAAGCTTCGCTGCAGTATGTCTGAGAGGTATCGCCTCTGGATACCGGGTGGCATAGTCAACGATCACTAGGATGTGTTGGTGCCCTCGAGCGGACTTTACGAGGGGCCCCACCAGATCCATCCCTATCCGTTCAAAAGGGACTTCTATAATGGGTAAGGGTACCAACGGACTGCGAAAGTGGGCCAGGGGTGCGGTAAGCTGACACTCCGGGCAGGTTTCGCAGAACCGTTTTACCTCCCCAAAGACCCCGGGCCAATAGAACCTTTGCAATATTCGCTCCTGCGTTTTCTTGACCCCTAGGTGGCCACTCATCAGGTGTTTATGAGCCAAGTCGAGGACCCGCCGGCGATATGGCCGGGGCACCACCAACTGCTCTACCCCCACGCCCCGTATTTCATCTACCCGGTAGAGTAAATCCTGTTTAAGAGCGAAATGGAAGTACCTTTCCTGGGCACCGGTCAGCTGTGCCACCCCGTCAACCACTGTCACCCGACTCCGGGCATGTATTAATGTAGGATCCTGGAGTTGGGCTGTCCCAAACGTATCCGGGGACGCCTCCAACTCCGGGATGGGCTCGACCATCTCAGCCTCTCCTGCCAAAACCTCTAGGGGCGACCTATCGTGTTCACATTCTGTTCCTATCATGGGGACCCCTACGGCAGGCGTCCCGGATTCAGGATTGTCGGGCTCAGGTCCCGGACTGTCCAATATCTGAGGGGACTTAGGAGGCCCCTTCCATAAAGTCCAAAAATAGGGCAGATCCCTTCCTAGGATCACGTCATAGGGAAGAGTGTTAATAAGTCCCACCTCATGTTGCACCTGACCGCAGGGTGCTGTGATGGTGACAATCCCCGTGGGATAGTCTCGGCGGTCCCCATGTATGCAAACCACCCCCACGGTACGTCCTGTGGCTTTTACTTCAGCCCTTAGGGTTGATCGCACCAGGGTCACTAAGCTTCCGGAATCCAACAAGCCTGTAACCGGACATCCATTCACCTGTATTTGGCACAAGTGGGGCTCAGTCTCCGGTGAGACAAGGTCAGCGGTACACACCACCTGAGCATACATTGAACCCCGCCGGGTAACCCCACAATCCATGGGCTCCGTGGTGAGTGGACACTGGGCTTCCATATGTCCCACCCACTGGCACCGCCAACATCTAATAGGGAAGGAAACCCCCTTGACGAGTTGTCGTTTAGGGTACATAGCCTTCCGGACCTCAGGGATGACGGGCGCGGCCTCGGACGGGACGGTAGCGGTCTCCCGCACCGGTGTCAGCGGTGGGTCCTTGACTCTAGGCTTGGAGGGGCCGGACCGACGGGCGGTACGCAAAGTCTCAGTGTCCCGTATCAAGTCCTGCGTAGCCACATGCCGCTCCACCAGGCATACTAATTGGTCCAGGGTACTTGGGTCGCCCTGTCCTACCCACCGTTGAATGGTGACGGGTAAAGTGCGCACAAAGCGATCAACTACTACCCTTTCCACCATTTGCGCAGGGCTCAGAGTGTCAGGCTGCAACCACTTCTTTACCAGATGCAACAAGTCATAGGCCTAGGAGCGTACGGGTTTGGCTTCCTCATAGAACCACTGATTTACCCGCTGAGCCCGTACATAGGTATGCACCCCCAACCGAGCAAGTATTTCGGCTTTCAGGGTCACATATTCTATGGCGTCCTCGGTACAGAGGTCCAGGTACGCTTTTTGGGGCTCCCCCGTCAGATAGGGCGACAATACCTCAGCCCACTGGGGGGTCGGCAGCTTTTCCCGCTCGGCCACCCGCTCAAACACCGCCAGGAACGCTTCCACATCATCCCCCGGGGTCATCTTTTGCAACGCTTGTCTCACCACTTTCCGGACGCTGCCGTTGTCACCCGGTTCCAGGGTTGTTGCTGCCGGTCCGGCACGGATCGACTTGGCCAGGAGAACCATCTGTTCTTGGTGCCTTTTTTCCTGCAATTGCAAGGATTGCTGCTGACGTTCCAACGACCGGAGCAGGTGTGCATTGGTCTGTTGCTGCTGTTCATTAGCCTGTTGTTGCTGTGCATTAGCCTGTTGTTGCTGTGCATTAGCCTGCTGTTGCTGTGCATTAGCCTGAGCCAGCTGCTTTAGTATGTCCTCCATGGCGTCACCGGGTTTGGGCTGTAGTATAGCCGCTCGAATCCAGGACATGTGCTACCGGGTCACCAGGGATGGATGCTACACCTCACCGGGCTGGCATGCCCACATTCTCCACCATCTGTGAGGTAGCGTGGTCGGCTGCACGGCAGAAGACACGGGATCCAGGCACCAATGGTCACAGCACACGGTTTATTACACAAACCAAAAGTCCAACAACAATATACATGTGCTCCCCGGGCAGACACTCAGGGAGTTGTGTTCACTCCCTCACACTAAGGCCCCACGCCCATGATCCTGTTTCCTTTTAACCCTCCTTTCAGCCTGCAGGGAAACAGCATAAACCCTGGAGTGGAGTTGCTTTCTATGCATGGAGTGAGCACAACCGGGGCGAGACGTACCGGCCGTCATAGATAACCCCGGTCACAGTCTCACACCCCGAACTATTCGATCGGCTCCGAGGAGCCCGTGTATTCACCAAGTTGGACCTCCGTGGGGCCTATAACCTGGTTCGCATTCGCTCTGGAGACGAATGGAAAACCGCATTCAACACTCGGGATGGGCACTACGAGTATTGTGTCATGCCCTTTGGTCTGTGTAATGCTTCGGCAGTCTTCCAAGAACTGGTGAACGACGTGTTCAGAGATCTCCTCTATGTCTGTGTCGTGGTGTATCTGGACGACATCCTGGTCTTCTCTCCGGATCTACAAACCCATCGAGAGAACGTGCAGCTAGTCCTCCAGAGGCTTAGAGAAAATCGTCTGTACGCCAAGTACGAGAAATGCATCTTCGAAAAGTCGTCTCTTCCCTTCCTGGGTTATGTAATCTCGGACACTGGCCTACAGATGGACCCAGAGAAAGTGTCTGCCATCATCAACTGGCCTCCTCCTTCCGGACTGAAGGCTATCCAACGCTTTCTCGGCTTTGCGAACTACTACCGTCAATTCATCCCGCATTTCTCTGCCTTGACTGCACCTCTCTCTGCTTTGACTAAGAAAGGCGCTAATCCTAAGGACTGGTCCCCGGCGGCTGATGCCGCGTTCTGCTCCTTGAAACAGGCGTTTGCTTCTTCCCCGGTTCTCCATCGCCCTGAATTGAACCGACAGTTCACCTTAGAGGTGGATGCCTCCTCCTCAGGAGCCGGGGCAGTGTTGATGCAGAACTCCCCCTCTGGAAAGATGGTCACTTGTGGATTCTTCTCCAAGAGCTTCTCGGCACCCGAACGCAACTACACCATTGGGGATCGGGAGCTACTGGCCGTGAAGCTGGCCTTGGAGGAATGGCCCTACCTCTTGGAGGGAGCTGTGTACCCTGTAATCATATACACGGACCACAAGAATCTGGAGTACCTGCGGTCTGCCCAAAGACTGAATCCACGACAAGCCCGCTGGTCCTTGTTCTTTGCTCGATTTGATTTCCAACTCCATTTTCGGCCTGCGGATAAGAACGTGCGGGCAGACGCTCTGTCCAGATCCTTCGTGCCCGTGGAGTTGGAGGAGGAGACATACCAGCCCATCATCAACCCCAGTAAAGTCGTTCCGGTGACTCCTGTCGCTCTAACTCAGATACCCCCTGGGAAAACCTATGTCTCAGATACTGACAGACAGAGAGTTCTGCACTGGGGCCATGCTTCTAAGATCGCCGGCCATGCTGGTCAGAAGAAGACTTGGAGTACGATTGTCCGTCACTACTGGTGGCCGTCCCTCCGTAAAGACGTCGCATCTTTCGTCTCAGCCTGTCCATCCTGTGCCCGGAACAAAACACCCAAGCACCTACCCTATGGACGTCTTCTGCCTTTGCCCGTTCCTTCTGTTCCGTGGCAACATATTGCAATGGACTTCATTACGGACTTGCCCTTATCCTCCGGACATACGGTCATATGGGTTGTGGTGGATCGCTTCTCAAAGATGGCTCACTTCGTTCCCATGGCCGGTCTGCCCTCTGCCCAGGAGCTAGCTGACTCCTTCATACAGCACATATTCCGATTGCATGGCTTCCCCGCACACATTGTGTCTGACAGAGGAACTCAGTTTACCTCGCGCTTCTGGAGGGCTCTCTGCAGACATCTGGGAGTGTCCTTGGACTTTTCTTCGGCCTACCATCCTCAGTCGAATGGCCAAGTGGAACAAGTCAATCAGATCCTGACCTCCTTCCTGCGCCACTACGTCAACATCCATCATGACGATTGGTCCACGCTCCTACCTTGGGCTGAGTTCTCCCATAACCAGCACATCAGTGAGTCCACCTCCAGCTCTCCTTTTCAGATCGTTTATGGACTACAGCCTTCTGTCCCGTTGCCAGTATCCTCGGCTTCCGATGTCCCCGCAGCAGATGCTCTGGTTCGGGACTTTTCAGCTATATGGAACTCTGTCAAGTCGTCCCTAGAACGTGCTTCATTGCGGATGAAGAGACATGCGGACAAGAGGCGCCTGGATCCCCCGTGTTTCTCCCCAGGTGATCTGGTCTGGCTTGCATATAGATATGTCCGATTGAAGTTACCCTCGTACAAGTTGGGTCCTCGCTACATCGGGCCGTTTAAAGTCATCAGCAAGATCAATGCAGTCTCCTACAAGCTGCAGCTCCCAGCCACGATGCGGATACCCAACTCCTTCCATGTCTCCTTACTCAAGCCTGTTGTACTTGGTCCCTTCTCCGCTGAGGTCGGTACTGCTCCTCCTCCTATTGCTGACGATGACATCTATGCGGTAAGGGATATCGTGGCCATGAAGACTGTGCGAGGTCGGCAATACTTCCTGGTAGACTGGGCGGGTTATAGTCCCGAGGATCGGTCCTGGGAGACCCGGGAGAATGTTGGCACTCCTCTGATTCTTGCCTTCCTGTCCCGCTTGCGGGGAGGGGGGCGTGGGGGAGGGGGTACTGTCACGCTTCCCGGTCCCCTGGTCCCGTTCTCCGGTCCCTGTGGCCCGCTCCCCGGCGGCGTCCCCTGCTCACCACTCCGGTCCCGGCCTCCTTTTCCCCGCCTGCAGCCTCCATGCGTCCAGCTCCCCACTCCCGGCGCTTCTCTGCGACGTGGGACTCCCAGCCGGGCGCTCCTGCTTCCTCCTCACCGCTTCCTGGACTGGCTTCTGGCACACGGGCCTCGCGCATGCGCATTAGGGCTCGCGCGCGGTCATTGACCCTTTCTTAAAGGGCCAGCACCCAGAAACAGGATATTGCATAGACAGGTACAGGGTATATAAGGTTTCTCTTTCCTGGTGGGCGGGGCCTGTTCTATGTGTTTAGCAAGCTAGTGTTCAGGTCCCCGTAGTGCTTTGCCCTGTGCTTTGCCTTGTATTAACCCTGTCCTGTCTCGTAGAGCCTGTCCTGCCACGCCAGTCGCTCCGAACCAAGTCCATCCCTGGACCCTGACGGTGACTTCAGCGGATGTCCCACCACCTCTGCAGCTCCGCCAGTCTCCAGTCCCTGGCTCTGTTCGGTGACCCGTTCCATCGCTCAGCTGGTTCCGGATCCCGCCTGACCCTACAACCCGGCCTCGGACCCTGAGCCTCGTCACTCGGACTACCGTCCAGAACTCCGTGGGTTCAGCATCATCCACCTTTCCTGCTCCTCTACGGACTGTCCAGCTACCTATAGTGCTTCGGCTGCCGTGCATCAGGACCCTCTGGCGGGGTGACCGGCCTGGCTGCCTCCTCAGGGGAAATCGGTGTACGGTCCAGTGCTTCCACCACCCGGACGTAACAATAGCCAGCAGCCGCAGTTCTATAGCCGGGCTGGGATCGAAGGCACAGGGTACATGGACCCTAGGTCGGTGAGAAGCTTCAAGCAACCTGGCAATTAACCTGTGGAAGACAAGGCCTATATGGACTGTTCACACGAAGCTCTGAGATCGGGGGCACTAGCGCAACGAGGGGGATAGGGCTTTCCAAGCAAAGCAGCCCACTGAAATCCCAAGCATGAGCTCCTGAAAGCAAGCTCCTCTGCTACTCTTGGTAGGGAGTGGGGCCCGGAAATCTCCAAGCTGACTGGCCACTTGGACACTATAAAATTACTGTGCCAGGAGGCAGGCCACAGACCACCAGGCAGTGTTGCAGGGGACGGGACCTGGACGAGCTCCCAAAGAGGGCAGCGGCACTCAGAGACTTGGTTTACTACGTTGTCAGCATCTGCTTTCTTGCTGAGCGAGGACCTGATTAATCCCTGCAACCAGCGAGACTGCGCTTCCCCTCCACTCCATACCACCATCCGGGGTCCTGGGGCCTTTCCCTACCCGTGGAGGGTAATGTCATCTCGCTGCCCCACTCAATCACCCCGGGTACTCTCAACAAGAGTTGAGCGTGGTTCGTGGTTCTCCAGTTCGCGGTTCGAGTAATTTTGGGGGCTGTTCTAGATCGAACTAGAACTCGTGCTTTTTGCTAAAGCTCAATAGTTCTAGTTACGTTTGAGAATGGTTCTAGCAGCAAAAAGCCAAGCTAATTACTAGCTGGCTTTCCGCTGTAATACTGTAAGTCACTCTGTGACTCACACTATTATGAAATTTCAGCGTATAGTCTGCGGGAACAGTGCGTTCAGATCACTGCTGCTGGGATAATGGCAATCGCCATTTTTTTTTTCTGTTCTTCCTTCCCTCCCTAAGCGCGCGTGTAGTGGGGCGGGCCAGCATGTCAGCCAATCCCAGACACACACAAAGCTAAGTGGATTTTTAGCCAGAGAAGCAACGGAATGTGTTATAGGATGTCCATGTCACATGTTCCTGCATTATAATTACGGGCATCTGCCCATCTGGACGCCATTATCTGCCTTCTGCGTCTGGGTGTCAGTCACCGCAGGTGCAGCTCCTGTCTCCGATACTGCTGTGTACGCTCTACACACAGCGCTATACAGAATAGGGATAGAAGTTTCTTTCAGCCCTTCTAAGGGCTAATTACAGCAGGCTCAGAGCCATAGGTGACAGTCAGGTCCGTGGAAAGAGGTTTTAACAGCTACAGATAAGAGTGTCTGTGTAGCTAAGGTCAGGGAGTTTCTTGCTGCATTTCACCATTAGGAGGGATAGAAAGTGAGGCTTCCTTTCCTCTACACTGACCTACAACCCGGCCACTGTACCCTCCTGCCCTTTGCACACTCAAGCTCATTGTTACTAAGCCATTATACTAGCAAACACTGAGGAAACTTAGTGGCATCCTAAAAGTGGCTGTTGGACTTCCATTAGTGTCCCACTAGTGCAAATCTATTTGCAGCAACTCTGCATTGCACACTCAAGCTCATTGTTAGAAAGCCATTATAATACCAAACACTGAGGAAACTTAGTGGTATCCTAAAAGTGGCTGTTGGACTTCATTAGTGTATCACTGGTGCAAATCTATTTGCAGCACCTCTACATTGCACACTCAAGCTCATTGTTAGAAAGCCCTTATAATACCAAACACTGAGGAAACTTAGTGGCATCCTAAAAGTGGCTGTTGGACTTCATTATTGTCCCACTGGTGCAAATCTATTTGCAGCACCTTTGCATTGCACACTCAAACTCATTTTTACTCAGATATTATACTAGCAAACTGTGCTGCCATTTTAAGGGCCATAGTTTCATTGTCCGGGATAGTTATTGTTGTTTATTCTGCTGTCAATAAAGGAAGACCACCGCTGCAATCTACACCACCTCTCAATTTTTACTACCACATTTTAAGTGGACATTCTTGTCGCTAGCAAAATGAGTGGTAAAATGACAGATGCTGGAGGAAAGGGGAACAGGCGTGTTGGAAAAGGAAAAAAAGTTTGTGTCCGTGGGGAAGGTGGCAAAGCTCCATTAACATCTGCTGAAGATAGGCCATCTTCCAGCAAAAGTAAGATGTCTACTATTTTCTGTGGACAATCGGATGTGCTCCCTTTTTCACGAACAACTGGAACAAAGGTAGATGTTGCCCAAAAAAAGAAAATGCTTGAATGGATCTCAAGTGGTCCAACAAGTGCTCTCTCCTCCACCTAAACTACCGCATCAAAAAAACACCAGTCCTCTGAGTTGTCATCCCAATCACACTTGCTTTCTCCCAGCTCTCAAGTCTCCATCCGCCCTGCACAGTATGGTGGAACAGAGATGGCTGAGTCTGCAGAGCTGTACAGTCACACTATAGCCTGGGAATCAGAGGTCTGCTCCCAAGCTACAGTGAATAAAGACCAGGAAATGGTCTGCAGTGATGCCCAGAAACTTTGTAACTCAGATTCAGGCCGTGATGACCAAGTTTCTGAGCATAATGTTGACCCTTAGTCACAAACTGAAACACCTGTTGTAATAGACAATGAGGAACATACTGATGTTGATGAGATGCAGATACCAGATTGGGATGGCAACTTAAATATTCATTCAGGGCAGGAAGAGGCTCGGTCTGAGGGGGAGGAGAGTGCAAACACAATGCTTGATGAGGAACTTCTAGATCCCACCTACTGTCAACCCACAGTCAGGCACTCGAGGAGGTCAACAGAGGCAGTGGAGGAGGATGCTACTGACGACGAAGTTACCTTGCGCCTTCCTGGACAGACGAGGAGTACTGGTAGCATGTCTACAACTGCATCCTCAACCACCACTCTGCCTCTGAGCACTAGTCGGGGTGGCTCAGCAGGTCACATGCCCTCTAAGCCTTATCTAGCCTGGTCCTTTTTTGACATAGCAAAAGATCGCCCAAATCATGTGATATGTAAAATTTGTCGTGATTCTGTTAGTAGAGGGCAAAACCTTAGCAGTTTGACAACTTCTTCCATGAATTGTCACATGAATAAATATCATATGTCCCAGTGGGAAGCTCACCGTGCTGCAATGCGGCCTAGCGGAGCGGAACATCCACCTCCTGTTCCTTCCAGTGCATCCGCATGCTCTTCATCTTCTAGGACTGTGGAGACAGCTGTCACACTTGGTTTTCCAAGCACAACTTCCACCACTGTAACCGCAACAGGCAGTTTGCTTGGTAGGTCGTCAGTTGGTTTGGAAGGGGAAACAAGTGCATGTGTACAGCTCTCTCAGACATCGATAGCACCAACGTTAGTTGAAGGCAACATCATGTCTACGCCTGCACTTTCCTCAAACCTGCATTTTTCCAGGGACACCCTACTCACCACCGTCTACACACAGCAGCCAGATCTCTGTCCCTCAGATGTGGACAAATAAAAGGCCATTTCATGCGAACCATGACAAAGCTAAGATTTTGACTTTATCCCTCTGTAAGCTCTTGGCTACCAAAATGCTGCCTTTTCGCCAGATGGACACACAGGATTTTAGAGACCTTATGTCTGTCGCTGTGCCCCAGTACTAGATGCCCAGTCGCCACTACTTCTCTAAGAAAGGTGTGCCTGCGCTACACCAGCATATCGCACACAACATCACCGCTTCCTTGAGAAACTCTGTGTGTGAATGGGTCCATTTCACCACAGATACTTGGACCAGTAAGCATGGACAGGGACGTTACATGTCGCTGACTGGGCACTGGGTAACTATGGTGATAGATGGTGAAGGGTCTGCTGCACAAGTCTTGCCATCCCCACGACTTGTGTGTCAATCCTCTGTCTGTCCAAGTTTCTCCACTGCTTCTGCCTCCTCAACCTCGTCTGGGTCCTCCACCTCCGTTCCAAGCCTGCTTGGTAAGGTCACCAGCGTTGTAACTGTGCAGAAGGAATCACGCACCCCTCATTACTATGCTGGCAGCAGAGCACAACGGCATCAGGCGGT
The DNA here is from genome assembly GCF_048569485.1 of Anomaloglossus baeobatrachus. NCBI lineage: Eukaryota > Metazoa > Chordata > Amphibia > Anura > Aromobatidae > Anomaloglossus > Anomaloglossus baeobatrachus. Next base: position 127,465,791 of record NC_134362.1, read on the forward strand.
CTTTGTCTTGAAATGTCTTGGAACTAAGAGTCACACAGCGGCTGAGTTGTGGGCAGCTCTGGAGACTGAGTTTGGTAAATGGTTGTCTCCACTCAACCTGCAGCCTGGTAAGGCCGTCTGCGACAATGCTGCAAACCTGGGTGCGGTCCTTCACCTGGGCAAGGTGACACACGTGCCTTGTATGGCTCACGTGTTGAACCTTGTTGTCCAGCAATTTTTAACACACTATCCCGGCCTAGATGGCCTTCTGAACAGGGCACGAAAACTGTCTGCTCACTTCCGCCGTTCAACCGCCGCAGATGAGCGACTTGCATCGCTCTAGAAGTCTTTCGGCCTGCCGGTTCTTCGCCTGAAATGCGATGTGCCGACACTCTGGAATTCGACTCTCCACATGTTACAGCTACTGTGGCAGCACCGCCGAGCCCTGGTGCAATACGTCATGATGTATAGCCTGGGCCAACGAGATGCAGAGGTGGGGCAGATCACCCTGATGGAGTGGTCTCAGATCAAGGACCTATGCACCCTTCTGCACAGTTTCGACATGGCGACGAATATGTTTAGCGCTGACAATTCAATTATCAGCATGACAGTTCCAGTCATTTACATGCTGGAGCACACGCTAAACACTATTCGGACTCAGGGGGTGGGACAACAGGAAGGGGAGGAACTACAGGAGGATTCATATGCGCAAGAGACAACAACATCACCAAGGTCCAGACGTTCATCATCACCAAGGCGGCAGGCATGGGACCATGGAGGACAGGGATCAACAAGGGCGCATGGTAGCAGGCGAAATGTTGAGGAAGGTGCAGGAGAACATGAAGAAATGGAGGACGAACTGTCCATGGACATGGAAGACTCAGCGGATGAGGGAGACCTTGGTCAAATTTCAGTTGAAAGAGGTTGGGGGGAGATGTCAGAGGAAGAAAGAACGGTTTGCACCTCTATGCCACAAACACAGCGTGGACTTGGTCCGCATGGCTGCGCCAGACACATGAGTGTCTTCTTGCTGCACTACCTCCAACATGACCCTCGTATTGTCAAAATTAGAAGTGATGATGAGTACTAGCTTGCCACACTATTAGATCCCCGGTACAAGTCCAAATTTTGTGACATAATTCCAGCCATAGAAAGGGACGCACGTATGCAGGAGTATCAGCAAAAGCTGTTACTCGATCTTAACTCGGCTTTTCCACAAAACACCCGTAGTGCACGGAGTGAATCTCCCAGTTGTAACTCGACAAACATGGGATTGTCTCGTCATCTTCAACAGTCTTAACCGTACCAGCAGCACCGTATCTGGTGCTGGTAACAGCAATTTTATTGAATCTTTTCATAATTGTTTTAGACCATCCTTTGCAAGGCCACCAGAGACAACAAGTCTGACACATAGTCAACGGCTGGAGAGGATGATACAGGAGTTTCTCCAAATGAACATCGATGCCATGACTTTGCAACTGGAGCCTTGCTCATTTTGGGCTTCAAATCTTGAAAAATGGCCAGAGCTCTCCACTTACGCCTTGGAGATCTTGTCGTGGCCAGCTGCCAGCGTTGTCTCTGAACGTGTCTTCAGTGCTGCTGGGTGTGTGCTGACAGATAAGAGCACGCGTCTGTCCAGTGACTAACGTTCATCAAAATGAATCCACAAGGAATTTACTACCCCTGTGTCATCCTGGCGAGAGTAAATGCTTGTGTATTTTGAATGTGCTTGATGCAAATCTACCTGTGAAGTGTACAACTGTGGCTCAAGTGCTGCCACTGAAGGGGTGGGTGTCTGTGTGGCCCAATTTTTGGGAAAAAGGAGACTCCGCTTGGAGTAACCCTTGCTTTCAGTGTTTTTAAAAAGGAGCCAGGATGAACAAGTCATGGTTCAGCAAAGACTTTGCTACCTACCCCAGTGCAATCCTGGGGACGGTTAAGGATGGCGTATTTTTGAATGTGCTTGATGCAAATCTACCTGTCCAGTTTGCAACTGGGGCACAAGTGCTGCTACTGAAGTGGTGTCTGTGGGGCCCAATTTTTGGAAAAAAGGGAGACTTTGCTTGGAGTCCCCTTGCGGTGTTATACATGATTTTAGAAGGGCATGCCATGCCTATATCTGTGTCTCATCCTCTTTTTCCTCGTAACGCTGTTTTGTCTTCGCATGAAAATTTGTTCTTGTCACTTTCCCATGTGTTTGTGTTGTGAGTTGTTTGTCACCTCTTGGACACCTTTGAGGGTGTTTTCTAGGTGTTTTTATGTGTTTGTAATTGACTCCCATTGTTTCCTATGCGGTTCGAGCGGTTCGCCGAACCGAACTCAAACGAGACCTCCGTTCGGCGAACCGATCTCGAGTCGAACCACGACTGGTTTTCTCATCTCTACTCTCAACGGCGGTACTCCATATTACCGCACACCACAGGTGGCGTCACAAACTATATATCTCCTTCTGTCAATAGACCCCTTCTTCATTCGGGTGTGACCCTTAGCCTCCGGGTCCGGAGACCCTCGAGCCACAAGCAGTGACATCCGGATCCGAGCAGTTCGACTGCTGCTGGGGGCGGTTCAAGAGCCTTAAAAGTTCCATGATTGTCATTGTGCCCCAATGTTGAGCTATTTGTGCAGATTGTTGCCGAGAAATTCCAGCAGATTGCCATCAACATAAATCAAAAGAATGATAATCTTTCCCAGGAGAATGCAATAGATTACTTGACATTCAAAAGTTATCTGATGTAGTGCAGAAGCCGGCTGACAAAGGCAGCAGCGTCAAGCACAAAACAAACTGTTTGCAGTACCAGGTGAAATCCTTCACCATAGAGCACACTGTCCATGCTTTTTATCTGTGAAAAGGTAGCAACGTCGTCATCTGGCCATCTGATATGTATGAAAGGTAGGCCTTTCACCAACATTCAAACAAAACATGTCATAAAAAAACTTACATATAATCCTTTTTCTAGCTTCTCTGATGCATTGAAGAGAATCCTTAAGGATGATCTTGATGGCGGTGTTGTCACCAGTGACCTGGCTTCAGCACTACAAGTTTGTGAACCATCTATTGCGACTATGTATTTGCTACCCAAAATACATAAAAATGCATTGATTCCTCCTGGCAGACCCATTATAACTGGGTGTGGCAATTTCCTGGAAAATAAGAAACAAAGGCAGAGGGCACCGCTTCACTCACAAGGGATCTCTCCTGTGTGAGACAGTGACAGGGGTAATATTTGAAGACCGCTATGTGTCCCCCAGAATGTGTCTGGAAACCCTCTGAGTTTGCTATAGCTATTACGGGGAGTATAGCACAAAGGGTAACAGGGAGACAGATCCCTCCTCCCAGTCCAGGTTTTGTAGCAATCCTCATGTCCAGCATTTTACTTTAAATCTTGCAGAGCACATCAGGGTGTGTCTCAGTTGAGATCCAGGCTTGTTGAAGCTAACACATGCTGTGTGAGCTGAGCTGGCTCTGTGTGGAGTGAACACAGGCCAGGAGTGTGAGCCTAGGAGAACCCTAAGGTAACAAGACTTTTGATACAAAGGATTTGTCTATATGCACTGGCTGTGCTCCCGAAGAAACTTTGACTGTGGGAAATTGGATCTATTTATGCTGCAACAATAAATACACTGTTGGTGTGAACGCGCTGCTGCCTCACTGCCTCACGTTTTTGCCCAAGCAGCGCTGCTACCTCACACCTGACACAATATGAGTATTGCTCAATAAAAAGGAGAAAGAAAGAAAGAAAGGGCCAGACAAGGAGGATCACAATGAAGAATACAAATTGTATTAATGAAAATTTAATATGTGGAAAGTGAACAGCACAATTAAAAACAATTTAAAAAAGCACAACGGCTAACATGTACGAACAAGGTCCAAAAAACCCCTCATTTGATGAAATGTGTACAATACAATACCCCCACCAATGCAGCAATATAAAATGATAAGTGCTCTCGCACCTGTAATCAGATCCAGCAGGCATAAACAGATAATGAACGGAGGTCACAGGAAAAAGAATTGTAGGAAAGTAGTCCCTGATAATACAACAGTGTAGACTCTGAGTGCTCTCACCTGCAATCCGATCCACAAACAAAACAAAATGAAAAGGATCAAAGAAAAACAATTATAATTACGGAGGATTAGTCCTTAATAGTGTGCCGCCCAGTTACCTTCAGGTCATCTCAGGGTCTTCAGGGACGGCGCGTCCTGGGTCCTTCTGGTCACAGGTAGGTTGACTTCTATGTGATTCGTGACGCCACTCTCGGTATTGCGGTCAGGGCGACTGCCACTGCAGTTTAAGGGACACCTGGGGCTGATGTTTGGTGCAGTTAGATGTTATAGCCTCCCGAGAGTGAGGCTGGCCCCAGGGCCCAGTGTAGGTGTGCGGCACCACAGGTCGCAGAAGAACTCACATGCAGAGCAGGAATGTCTTTCAGGGTTTTTACTCACTTCAGGTGGCAGAGGTGAGTAACCCGGGCGATGCTGTGATGTTCCAAGAGGGGAACCAGGCTGCTTCAGGCTGACTTAGGGTGTGGCTGCTGACTCGCCTTCCTAGCCCTCGTGTTTTTGTGGTGACCCAGACTTGTAGTCCTCTGGGGTCACCCAGGGAAGTTGCATCCGCCTGTTCTCCCCTTTTTCGGCCCGTTTGCTTGTAGCCTGGACCAGGACACTCTGGCTTCTTGCCTCATGTGATCTATGGGCCCTCTCGTTGCTACGTGGCTGCGGACTCTGTGGTGTTTTGGTGGAGGGTATGAAGTACCCCCACCTGCAGGTTGAGCACTCCAACTGAATGGGCCCCTGCTCTGGGGACCTGTTACCTTGTGCGGGCCTGGTCCTCGCCTGGCAGTCCCCGTACTCAGCCACCTCTGTGCACTCCGGCCCTAGATGGATTTCGGGCGGCACTACCAGGTGACAGTTCTCCCCCACCAGCAACCACTGCACCTGCGGTGTCTGACTAGTGACAGCCTCCAGGTTCCCTCCTTGCGACTGCTCTCCCTGAGCTTCACTGACTGACTGGCTCACTTCTCCCTCCCCTCTGTGCCTGCCTCCGCAACTTAGCAACCAGACTCTCTACCACACCCCTTGAGTGGAGATGGAGGCCACGATTCCCCAAGGGTCCCTTCAAAGGTCCATGTGGGAGACCTGGTTACTATGCGCCTGTGTAACCACACCCCGGTCAGCCTTCTGGATTACCTGTGTTGTACTGCCCCCAGCATGGGTGCAGTACTCAGTGGTGCCTGACCAGGTCTGGGGCACAACAATAGTTCTACATGCAGAGCACAACCTGCAAGGATGGCATAGTGTATATCAGACAGGGTTAATGTGATGCCCTGGCCTATCAGGTCGTCACATTGTGCAATCTGCCCTCCTGTGCAATATCCACCTCCTCCTTGATTACAGGTCCCTAACCAATTGGTGTTGCCCAAACCAGCTAATCAAAATCCTAGGAACACTCTACACCACACCCACCAGACACACCAGTGGACGGCTTGAGTGGAATAGGGTCGCCCAGTTGGTGGGTTGGTTAAGGGGGGTCAGGAGTGTCACGAGTAGGCCAGTGTAGTGTTGGAAGTGAAAGAGAGAGGAGGTCAGGAGCTGGGCTCCTTGGAACTACTAGGTAGCAGACGTTGGTCTGGGTCTGGTAGGAGCTGGACGCAGGGTCATGACAAGGGGCACGGCATTGTCGTGGAGGACAGCTGGCAGCGTTGTACCATCAACGGGCTGGGACCAGGGCACGACGTGGTACATGGACCCTAGGTCAGGGAGTAGCTTCAGGCAACCTGATAATTCGCCCGACGAGAACGGAGCCATCAAGATCCGCTCTTCACCCGCTCCAAAATACTAGTGCAACGAGAGGGATAGGACTTTCCACACATACGGTCCAAGAAATCCCAAGCGTGAACCCTGAGAGAAAGCTCTCTCAGTTAGCCATACTGGAGAGCGGGACCCGTCTAGTTTTAAGCTACAGGGACCAACCAGAAAGTAACAAGGTGCCACGAGAAAAGGTAACTGATCAATAGGCAACACGAACAGAAACTGGACGCAAACGTGCTCCCCCTCAGCGGCAGCGGTGTCCAGAACTTTGGTTTACTGAAGTTGTCGGTGTCAGCGTTATTGGACTGAGTGAGTATGCAAGTGACCCTTACCTCCCCAATGGCATGTCCCTGTCACCATCACCGAGTGCCCGGGGCATCCCCCCCCTACCCATGGAGGGGTTAAACACCTGGCTGCCCAGTTTATCGCCACCGGGTACTCCCAGCCGCAGAGGTGATACTCCATCTTACCACACACCATGGGTGGCATCACGAACTCTCAGTATACCATACCCCCTGTAAATACCCCCCTTCATTCGAGTGGCCACGAGACCCCTGGGTCCGGAAGCCCCTTGAGCCACCGCGGATCCGGATCCGAGCAGCTCGTCTGCTGACACGGGGGCTGTATGTGGAGACATGGGGCTCAGTGGGTGCTCTTGTCCGCTGGCCCAGCCGCCTTTATAAAGACAGCGTGGCTCAGGGCTCATCCCAACTGAACGCACGACCTCCTTACCGTGGGCACAACACTACTCAGACAACACAGGGTGAGGGAATCACAATAGTAAGACTTTATTGGATCCCCAAAATATTAACGGCACAAAACACATAACCAGCAAAACACACAAATGTAACAGGCAAAAGAGTCTCACCCTTCCGCTGGCTCACCAGGGATTAGAATGTCCGTGCTTCAGAGCTTCCAGGGCCACTTTCTCCAATCCAGCAGCACCCCGCTTTTGGCGGGCACCCACCGAGAATGGAATAACGCCAGATTTAGGAAGCTGGCTGAGGTCCGCAAAGTCTGTAGCCAGATGACTGGATTGTCCCAACCTGGATTTCCTCCTTAAGTAGTCTCTGGTATGATGATATGATTCTGGCAGCCGGAGTCAAAATCCCTAGACTGTGGATATGGTCTCCAATCGGAATCGAAGTCCCTAGATTGAAGCCCTGTAGCCAAGTGATCCTGTAGTTGGAGCCAAAGTCCCTAGACCGAGTCCACAAGGCATCATGGTTCTGATCCCCTAGCCAGCTCCTAAGAGCTTAGACTGGATCATGCACATCCATCAACCTCTGGTGACTTAAAGTAATCCCTTTTATAGCCATAACCTTCCCTTAGGATAAACTGTACCCTTATCGGATTGGTTGTACAAGGTTGCTTCTCTTATTGGATGAATTTCAAGCTGCATGGATAATATTCATTTAAATGTGGATAGAAAGACTGAGGATATCTACATGTAGTCTGCAAGTCTGCAAGTAGCAGAATGGCTACTAAGGTAATTTACATTAGATTAGCAATACACAACTACATTACAATGATTGCTTGGAAGGGTATGGTCCCAAACAATAGTTTAGCAAACATGAGTTAACACACAGAAGAACAATACGTCTGGCTGAATTTTAAGAAACTTTAACCCCTGCTAGGCACTGAGTGTCCATGTCATCACACTGTACATTAACAAGATCAGGATAAATTTGTTATAGGAGTTGAGCAATTGAACAACAGACCCAAGCATAAAGAGCTGCTAAAGATGGAAAGACCTTCGGATAATGAGACACAGATCTCGATCAGTGTACCAACCTGTATGGATAATATCATAGAAGCCTGCAAGTGGGGGGAGGGAAAGTGGCCAGCCCGACGCGTATCATCACCTCATGGGTGACTTCATCAAGGCAAAAAACGAAGGTACATATGTATGAAACCTAAAATATAACTTTTATTAGTGTATAGCTAGCAAGTAGGGTAAGTATAGGAGGGAAAGACGACGACCGAGTGGGGGCACCAGTGGCGTGGGGCATACTTAGGGTGCCGACCCCCACATGCTAGGTAGGGTCAGAATCTATCAAGGGTAAGATCTCAGTGTGCACTATAGTTCCCCCCCCCCCTTACCCTCTATATATGATGTGTCTATATATATATAGGTTTGCCTGATTCCAACTGGCCTGTCCTCATTTGATGTACTTCTTCCAGCACCAGTTCCTAAGCCTGTTTGGGGACCACCCTCTGAATAAAAGAATATGATACATGTTCTCGGATCTGTATCCGTTTATGAATGTGATGCTATGACATGTATCATGTTTAGGTATACTTAACTATATAGGAGGTCTTTTCATATATTACTATTCCCTTATGTGAAGCCCTCCGTGTCCCCCCTTTTTTGTATTTTTTATGTTGCGGTGCCGGCACCTTTTGGTCTTTGCCTGGTTCATTGTTATAGCTCAGCTGTACTATCCCCTGTATTGGGTTACAATATTGACAGCTTATTGATTATCCGAAAACAATATATGCCTCCTGTGGATGGGTCTATGTCTCACTATGAATACTATATACCTGCCGGTATAGGCGTTTGTACCCACCATGTCTGTGCTTTATAGCCAACATGGATTTCCTACTATGACGCCTGGCTGGGTGAACCGGAGCTTGTTTATGTTGCGATAGCAACATGCTCCGGGTTCTGATTGGTTGAGCCAGCAGGCGTGACTCTCCAGGATGTGACGTTCACCTGGTGAGGTCCCCGCCCGCCTTGTTGCGACGCGGCGGCCGATGACGCGTGCTTCCGGTCCTGGTGCTTTCTGGGAGCGCGCGTCATCGGCCGGTACGGTGCTTCTGCGCATGCGCCGGTGTATAAAAGGGGCCGGCTCCACAATGTGGAGCGCGGCACTTTTGAAAAGGATTCAGTCCTGATGCACACACATATGCGGTGAGTATCTCATAGACAGGGCAGTATGATATGGCTACTCTATATGATATCTGGGCTTATTATGTACTTCTTTTTCCTTTTGGCCTACAGCAATACTGGGCATCTAAATATGGTCATATGATGTATATGGGCCATACCTCATTACTTTCACTAACACTCCCCTGATGATTTCACATATGAAACGCGTCGGGAGTAATGTGTTTCGTCAATTTTTGGAGTTGAACACTCGGCAATAGATGTATGGGATTTGATGAGCTGGTGGACAGCCCCCCTATCTACGAGCCGTGTTGTCCTGATATGGTTGCCCATCCTCGCATCCACAAGATCGGGTAAGATCGTTCCCTTCTGGGATTTAATCTCGATACCCGTATGCTTTTTATGAATATGGATTTTTGGACACACGTTCTGTAAATTAATGATTGTTCTAGCCCTAAGGGTATAACGAAGTGTGTGTCCATATATAGTCATACTACACCCTGGCAGCCTCGTTTGAGTGGTAGTCTCAAATAAGCTTGTGAAGACAACTACTGCCATATTGTATCAGTGGGCAGCTGACGGGGTATATGTAGCCCTATGGCAACATGACTATGATTATTGTTATTGTTTGTCTGTTTCTACTCACCCTGAGTGAACGGAGATTCACTTTTTTAGCTATACACTAATAAAAGTTATATTTTAGGTTTCATACATATGTACCTTCGCTTTTTGCCTGGATTCAGCTATTTACTATGGTTGATACTGTGGATCCCCTGGGTATTTGCTATTACACTATTTTTAATTATTGCCTTATGGCAGGCTTTCTTGCATCAGACATAGACACCAGACAATGGGCCACAGAGGCCAAGGATGTATTTTCGGAGAAAAACCTAGTACTAAAAAAATATACACCCACTTTAAGTGGGGCATTTAAAGATCTTACTAGGATCTATAAGGATCGTATTCATTCATTCATTCATTCATTTATTCATTTATATAGCGCTATTAATTCCATAGCACTTTAACATCTTGGTGGGAGGTTCAATCATTGGAAAGCTACCTGAAGGACAAAATTGTCCCACGACATCTGAGAATTACATTACAACCTGGTTTTCGTCACAAGAATACTGAGTTCATGAACCTTTGGGAAAAAGAGGCAACTGAAAGTTCCCTCAGGTTCATGAGACTGTTATTGGAGGAAGAGAAAAAGAATCTCACTAGCCTGGAGGACTCCCTTAAGGAACATATAGATATTACTCGTAAATTTAATGGTGAAGGAGACTTTGCCAATAAGGAGTTAGTCTTGCAAGGTGTCATAGAAAAATTTCAATATAGATTAAAAGAAAGGAAATATACATTCTATATAAGAGACCTGCAGGACTTCAGGGAGAATAGGATATATTTTTCCTTTAATAACCGCAACCCTCGACAGAGTGAGACAGATATCTCCTCAAACGACGCTGAGCTTTCAGACTCAGAGACCAGAATTTATTCTTTTAGACCCCCACAGCAGTATAAAAAACAGAGGGGTAGAGGAAGATCTAATTACAGGGGAACTTCACAAAATTTTGGCAACAGGGGGGGTTTTTTTAGACAACCAATATCACCTGAGGAGCAAAGGACAACTCAACCTGTAACTACAAGCGGGGCTCCTCAGGTGATTAACTTGTCTTCAAGATCCCTCTCTGAGATGGATTTATCCATTCTAAACAAGGGTTTGTCTTTTGTGCCGACAACCGACTTTAACGAGTTTGAGGCAATTAAGGATTTGCACCTCTTTGCAAGACGTCTCAAATGGAAATTTTTTTTTGAAAAACAGACGGAAAAAACATCGTCCGAGCTGGGGATCCCAGGGGAGCTCCTGGAAGATGTGAAATTGCTCTTCCATCTCGGGGACATAAACCCAAATGATTTGGGTGAGGGCCCGTTTACAAATTTAAAGAACAGGAGTGTAAAGATGCCTCCTGTCATGACAGAGGTTGATGCGATTGATATTTTTGTCAATTTGGTGACGGACGACGTAAGGAACAGCATGTGGGGACGGAGAAGTCATTATAATCTAACTAAACAGAGATGCTCAGTCTTAAAAATCTAGAGAAGGACTCCAGTATCACCATAAAACCCTTGGACAAAGGGGGGAATGTGGTGATACTGGACTCTAGTGACTACAAGCAGATATGTTTGAATATCCTAATTGATAAATCATGCTATGCCAAATTGGACTCCAATCCGCTTCCGAGATATAAAGAAGAACTAAAGACTCTATTAGGGGAGGCCTTGGAGTCCAATATCATTGATAAAAATGAATTTGAGTATCTTTTACCGATTTTTCCAATAGTGGCGACTTTCTACATTTTGCCCAAAGTGCACAAGGGTTTAAACCCTGTAAGAGGTCGCCCTATTGTCTCAGGCATAGGTGGCTTAACAGAAAGACTGAGTGTATACGTTGACAAAATTCTGCGTCCCTTCGTGCTGTCCCTTAATTCATATTTGAGGGACATGACAGATTTCTTGCGTCGTATAGAGGACATCTATTTGGAAGATGGCATGCTTTTATGCAGTATTGATGTAGAGGCGTTATACTCGTCTATTCCACATTCAGCGGGAATGAGGGCTGCACAGTACTATCTGGAATCAAGTCAGTTCTGCCACCACAATGATTTTGTCATCAAGGCACTTGAATTTTGCCTCACCAGGAATCTATTTACATTTGGGGGGAGGTTCTTTCACCAGCTCAGGGGGGACTGCGATGGGAAGTTGTTGTACCCCATCGTACGCTAACCTCCTCCTGGGCTGGTGGGAGGATACAGTAGTGTTTGGTGGCCTTCTAGATACCGAAGACGTCGTCATATGGCTGAGATACATAGACGACGTCTTCGTTATCTGGAAGGGCCAGGAGTGTGATTTTCACCGTTTTATGGCCAATCTGAATGACAACAGGCTAGGTTTGAGCTTTACGAGTGAAATTGGCAGGGATAAACTGGCTTTCCTTGATGTAATGGTGGAAAAAGGACCGGATGGCCGACTTGTGACCTCCACCTTTAGGAAGGCTACATCTTCCAATTCTTTGTTAAAATGGGAGAGTGCCCACCCTCGCCCCTTGAAGAGAGGAATCCGGAAGGGGCAGTTCATCAGGATGAGGCGTAACTGCTCGGAGGAAGCAGGCTTTAAACAACAGGCCTCTGACCTGATGGGACGCCTGAGAGAAAGAGGTTACCCTGAGGGGATTACCCATATGGCGTACAATTCTGTGCGTAATATTGACCGTACCACACTATTGAACCCCAATCATAAGAAGGAGGAATCGGCTGATATCCTCAGGTTTATCACAACGTACAATAATGGGGCAGGAGACCTCAGGGAAACCCTCTCGAAGTACTGGCATGTCCTACAGATGGATACTCTCATAGAGAAGCATCTCCTCACATATCCGTCCATCACATATAGAAAGGCCAAATCCCTGGGGGATAGGCTTATCCATAGTCACTTCAATGAGGATGGGCCAGGAAGAACAGTAAATGCAACCTATGGTTGTTTTAAATGCTATGACTGTGTCAATTATAGATATGTTGAGGAGGGAAAGACCTTCACGAACCACAATGGGAAGATCTTTTCCATCAGATCCCTGATTACGTGTAAATCTAAGGGTGTCATATATAGGGTAGAGTGTATTTGCGGCAAACTATATATTGGCAAAACCATCAGGGAGCTACGGAGACGTGTGGGCGAACACAAGAATGACATCCTTAGGAAGAATGATACGCCGGTTGCTAGACACATCAATAATTTTCAGGGTGGCGACTTGGAGAGTTTTAAAATCATGGGAATTGATCTCATTCGCCCTCCGGCTAGAGGGGGTAACTGGGACAAGCTAATACTTCAGAAAGAATGTTACTGGCTTTATACTCCCAACACCATGGCACCAATAGGCTTGAATGAGTCTATTGTCTATTGTCTATTGAGTTCACGCCCTTCCTGTAGGAGCACTTCAGCAAGTAGGGTAAGTATAGGAGGGAAAGACGACGACCGAGTGGGGGCACCAGTGGCGTGGGGCATACTTAGGGTGCCGACCCCCACATGCTAGGTAGGGTCAGAATCTATCAAGGGTAAGATCTCAGTGTGCACTATAGTTTCCCCCCCCCCCCCACACACCCTCTATATATGATGTGTCTATATATATATAGGTTTGCCTGATTCCAACTGGCCCATCCTCATTTGATGTACTTCTTCCAGCACCAGTTCCTAAGCCTGTTTGGGGACCACCCTCTGAATAAAAGAATATGATACATGTTCTCGGATCTTTATCCGTTTATGAATGTGATGCTATGACATGTATCATGTTTAGGTATACTTAACTATATAGGAGGTCTTTTCATATATTACTATTTTCTTATGTGAAGCCCTCCGTGTCCCCCCTTTTTTGTATTTTTTATGTTGCGGTGCCGGCACCTTTTGGTCTTTGGCTGGTTCATTGTTATAGCTCAGCTGTACTATCCCCTGTATTGGGTTACAATATTGACAGCTTATTGATTATCCGAAAACAATATATGCCTCCTGTGGATGGGTCTATGTCTCACTATGAATACTATATACCTGCCGGTATAGGCGTTTGTACCCACCATGTCTGTGCTTTATAGCCAGCATGGATTTCCTACTATGACGCCTGGCTGGGTGAACTGGAGCTTGTTTATGTTGCGATAGCAACATGCTCCGGGTTCTGATTGGTTGAGCCAGCAGGCGTGACTCTCCAGGATGTGACGTTCACCTGGTGAGGTCCCGCCCGCCTTGTTGCGACGCGGCGGCTGATGACGCGTGCTTCCGGTCCTGGTGCTTTCTGGGAGCGCGCGTCATCGGCCGGTACGGTGCTTCTGCGCATGCGCCGGTGTATAAAAGGGGCCGGCTCCACAATGTGGAGCGCGGCACTTTTGAAAAGGATTCAGTCCTGACGCACACACATGTGCGGTGAGTATCTCATAGACAGGGCAGTATGATATGGCTACTCTATATGATATCTGTTCTTATTATGTACTTCTTTTTCCTTTTGGCCTACAGCAATACTGGGCATCTAAATATGGTCATATGATGTATATGGGCCATACCTCATTACTTTCACTAACACTCCCCTGATGATTTCCCATATGAAACGCGTCGGGAGTAATGTGTTTCGTCAATTTTTGGAGTTGAACACTCGGCAATAGATGTATGGGATTTGATGAGCTGGTGGACAGCCCCCCTATCTACGAGCCGTGTTGTCCTGATATGGTTGCCCATCCTCGCATCCACAAGATCGGGTAAGATCGTTCCCTTCTGGGATTTAATCTCGATACCCGTATGCTTTTTATGAATATGGATTTTTGGACACACTTTCTGTAAATTAATGATTGTTCTAGCCCTAAGGGTATAACGAAGTGTGTGTCCATATATAGTCATACTACACCCTGGCAGCCTCGTTTGAGTGGTAGTCTCAAATAAGCTTGTGAAGACGACTACTGCCATATTGTATCATTGGGCAGCTGACGGGGTATATGTAGCCCTATGGCAACATGACTATGATTATTGTTATTGTTTGTCTGTTTTTACTCACCCTGAGTGAACGGAGATTCACTTTTTTAGCTATACACTAATAAAAGTTATATTTTAGGTTTCATACATATGTACCTTCGCTTTTTGCCTGGATTCAGCTATTTACTACGGTTGATACTGTGGATCCCCTGGGTATTTGCTATTACACTATTGTGACTTCATCAAGGGCAAAAGATGAAATGAAGTTCAACATCCCGAGGTGATATATAAATAGCAGACATAATAAAATCTAAACATTCACCACCTGTGTGTGTATTGTGTAGCAAATTTTGTGTCCCGTAGTCTGGCTGCAGGTGAATCAAACACATGCGCAGTAAGCATAGTGCCATCACGCATGCCTGGTTTGCATAGTGCAAAAAATAACGGCGTAGCATATTCACAAAAAAAAAAAAGTTACATATTGTGCAATGCACTTAATTTGTGTGTAAGGTTGTTTAAATATTTAGCAGTTATGATGTAAAAACGCTAATAACACTTGTATATAAAAAAAATGAAAAGAGCATGCGCAAAATGACACTAATGCGGGCATCACGCGGTACGACCTATCGTGCGATCGTACCAGCTCCCGTCATTTGTGCGTCACGGGCAAATCGCTGCCCGTGTCGCACAAAGTCGTTAAACCGCCGTCACACGTACTTACCTGCTGAGAGACCTCTCTGTGGGTGGCGACCATCCTCTTCCTGAAGTGGGAGGGACGTTTAGCGTCACAGCGATGTCACACAGCTGCCGGCCAATAGAAGCGGTGGTACGGAGATGAGTGGGACGTAAACATCCCACCATCTCCTTCCTTGCGCATAGCCGGCGGGACGCAGGTAAGCTGTGTTCATCGCAATGTGTGCTGCCCCGGATACGATGAACAACCGGCGCCATGAAAAATAAATGATTTTTTTAAAAATAAGCGACGTGTACACGACTCATGATTTGTGACCGATTCTGCGTTGCTCGGAGGTGTCACACGAAACGACGTCGCAAACTATGCCGGATGTGCATCACGAAAACCGTGACCCAGACGATGCATCGCACGATAGATCGTCTCGTGTGACGCCCGCATAAGAGAGCAAAAAGGAAGTTACTAGGGACACCGAAGCATGTATTATATGTCCTGTAATCTAGCGACAAGAAAGTCAGCACATACACCATAAGAGCAGTCCCGTCACGCATGCGTGATATACATAGTACATACAGGAAGCATGTGGGACAATACACATTCACTCAAAATGAGCATGTTACGTGCTTGCAGAATATATTCAAACATATACAGTACAGACCAAAAGTTGGGACACACCTCCTCATTCAAAGAGTTTTCTTTATTTTCATGACTCTAAAAATTGTAGATTCACATTGAAGTCATCAAAACTATGAATTAAAACATGTGGAATGAAATACTTAAAAAAGTGTGAAACAACTGAAAATATGTCTTATATTCTAGGTTCTTCAAAGTAGCTACCTTTTGCTTTCATTACTAAACGCAAACCTGAAGGAATAGCACACCGCTGCAAGATGCTGTGGTAGCCATGCTGGTTAAGTATGCCTTCAATTTTGAATAAATCTCCAACAGTGTTAGTTTCGCGGGCGGAGGGGACGCTGCGCTCGCTAACGCTCGGGTCTGGCGCGGCTGCTGCTGCTCGGTGGCTCGAGCGGTGGGCCGGATCCGGGGACTTGAGCGGCGCTCCTCGCCCGTGAGTGAAAAGGGGGTGGTTTGTTTGGGGATTTAGTCCGTGACGCCACCCATGGTTTGTGGTGAAGATGGGCACCACCGCTGCTGGTGACGGGGATCCCGGGAGTGATGGTAGGGAGCAGCTGGGATGTTGTTTTCCCCCTCTATGGGTAGGGGTTGGTGGTCCTGGGGCCCAGTGGTGAGACGGGGAGGCAGGGTCAGTGAGGTGCAGGGTTGCAGGGACAGCGCGGCGTGGTGCCGGATGGCACGGGTGTACTCACTCAGCAAGAGAGGCACAAAATCTCCGGTAAACCAAACGGCTGAATGGACGGGTCCCGCAGCCGACTGCAGTGTCTTTCACCGGACAGGTGATGGCGGCTGTCTTTCCCTGTACCTTTGTGTACTGTCTTGACTACGGTGGGTTCCCAACGGTAGTCCGCTCCCCAGTGTATGGACGCCTGAGGAGCCCGTTTTGCCCGCAGGCACTGGCCCTTGGGTTTCTAGCCTGTGGCGGTGGCTGTATACCCTCACGGTGCGGACGGTTGCCTTCTAACGGGTCTTTGGTTGTTAGGAAACCCCTGGGGTTCCGGTCACACTCGGATTTGACTTTTGTCGGCGGCTCCAAGCCTGGTCGGGGTCCAATGACCCTGCCTGTATGTGCTAGCTTCACTTCGCCCCCGGTTGGTACCGTTGGGCCACCGCCCGACCCCGGTCCTACGGTTCCGCGTAGATCCACCACTCCTGCAGACAGCCACCACTGTCTGCCAACCTTGCTGTCAGTGCCTGGGCCACAAACCCAGACACATGCAGTACGTGTCCTCTCTCTGTCACCTCTCAAACTACTCTGCCTGCTTTTCCCGCCTCCAGGCCTGTGAACTCCTCGGTGGGCAGGGCCAACCGCCTGGCTCCGCCCCACCTGGTGTGGACATCAGACCCTGGAGGGAGGCAACAAGGGTTTTGTGTCTGGCTAATGTCACTGTCTGGGGGGTGGGTGTGTGTGTGTGTGTGTGTTACCTGTGACGACCTGGCTAGTCCAGGGCACCACATTCCCCCTTGGTGAAATGCAGACCATCCGCAGACTGCCCGTCCATCACCGGTTTTATTTTTCCAAACTGTAAAAATATAAATAACATAGTAATGGTAAACATTTAAAACTTAAGCATTCTTTTGGTCACTTTAACGTTGCACATATAAACCTTTTTTAATCACAGACGGACGGACGGATGTCTTCCGCTCTCCCACCCAAGCAACCTAGCCCTGATGCTGCCCCTAAGAAGTGGGCAGCACCCCTTGACCCCAGTCCAGGTTCAGGCTGCCCGAGCGGGAACGGGTACGGTTACTCGCACCCGACTGTCACTTCAGGGGACCCCCCCACGTCCAGGGGGACCCTCGACCCCGGAGGATTGCCATAGGTTACGGTAGTGGCGGGCCTGGGCCATCTCTTTCCTCCAGGCCCATCCTCCAAATGAGCCTCTCCGGAGGCGGCAATCCATCCCACAACACTATTTACAAACCCACTAGTTCGTGGGTGGCCTGCTAGTTCTCGGCCATGTCCATGAGTAGTTTCTGATGTGGGTATGGGGGGGGTGTTAACTGAAACAGGACAACTCCAGTCCCAATGGGGACGGTTCTCTTTTCGGACGGTAATCAGATGATTTTTCGGATTGATTAGTGTTCATCTTGCTGAGGGTCCCAACGGGGGACAACAGGGTGCAATGATGGACCGCTGCCTTCACTTTAGGTCGACCTCCTCGTAGACTTTCTCCACCTCGACATCCTGATGTCAAGGTGGAGGAGGGGACTGGGACTCCACCTGGAAACTATGGCCTTCCCTCACCTTTACATCGAGAGCAAACCAGCCCCTCTCCCCTCAGTGTCGAGTGTAGGACACGAGGTCACTTGGCAGCAGGTCTTGGCCTGGGTGGCCCGTTGGCAGATGGGCATGCACGTCTCGGCGAGCCATGAACACCTCGGCCTCAAGGCCCGGCTCATAAATGAAGTCATACCCCCGGTGTGGATCAAACCTTCGGACCTGTCTTTCATACACCGGGCCCCGTACCCGGAATGTAGCATGGCGGAGGTTGTCCTTTTCACGGATGGTGCGGGCCACCACTTCGGCTTTTTGTCGCTCCCTCTTGGCAATTTCCCGGCCCAGCGGGGTCGGCTCCCTGTCCCAATAAGGGGCATCTGCATGTCCCCGCACACGGGTCGGGCCCCACGGGACTTCCTTCACGCTGCCCACAACTGGCGCCCTGTTTGGAAGGTCCCACGGTGACATGGCCTGGGGTGCTACCTCACAGCGGTGACCCGGCGCAGCCTCAGCCGAGGTTTGGGTTTTGGGAACAGGGGTCCTTACCGGCTGGACCTCTGCCTCCTTCTGGACTGGACGGACTACCGGAGCCGGGACGGGCTTAGGTGCGGCCACTTCCGGTGCCGACGGCTCTTCTTCGCGGACGGGCACCTTCCGCTGGATCTTCCATGGTAACGGTGCGGGTCGTCTGCGGACATCGCTTGCAGGCTGGTCCTCCAGGGCGGACGGCCGGAACTCCGCTACCGGTGGTGGGGGTAGCGGGCCTAGTGGTGGGGCAGCAGCAACCAAAGCGGGTAGCGGGGGAGGCAGCAGGGTGAGCGGGCGCAGACCGGGCCCCTCAGCTGCAGCGACCGGTCCCTCAGGGATACAGGGGCGTGGGTCACCTACCCGCTCTTCCAACTCTGTCTCCAGCTCGCGTCTCCGCACGGCCGCCGCCACTTCCGTCATGTCGGCCATCCATTCTTCCACGAGGGACTGCACTTAGGCCTGCAGGCGGCTGCACATCCGCGCAGTCCGGATCTCCACCCATGCCGCTGTTCCTGGCGTGGGCTCTGGGGTTTCAGCAGTGCCGGACGGACGGGACATCTTACGCAGCAGTGTTCGAGGAACCAAATGTTTGCAGAGTCCTTGCGTCCCCGCTTTTATGGCCTCGGCTACATTAGGCAGGCTTTCACCCGCCCCCCCCTTGGTTCTCTTCAGCACTTCCGCTTGTTGGGGGCGGGGCTTCGTTTTTGCGTCTTTCCTGCTCGGGGAAGACGCTCGAGAGGGAAATCTTTGCGCCAAAGATGGCGGAGCTTCAAATTTTTCAGCCGGACAACGCCGGCGGAGACCACAAGGCGCACTTCTATTGGTAAGTAGATGGGTTCTATCCTGTTCGTGACGCCAAGTTGTCGCGGGCGGAGGGGACGCTGCGCTCACTAATGCTCGGGTCCGGCGCGGCTGCTGCTGCTGCTTGGTGAAAAGGGGGTGGTTTGTTTGGGGATTTAGTCCGTGACGCCACCCATGGGTTGTGGTGAAGATGGGCACCACCGCTGCTGGTGACGGGGATCCCGGGAGCGATGGTAGGGAGCAGCTGGGATGTTGTTTTCCCCCTCCGTGTGTAGGGGTTGGTGGTCCTGGGGCCCGGTGGTAAGATGGGGAGGCAGGGTCGGTGAGGTGCAGGGTTGCAGGGACAGCCCGTCGCGGTGCCGGATGGCACGGGTGTACTCACTCAGCAAGAGAGGCACAAAGTCTCCGGTAAACCAAACGGCTGCATGGACGGGTCCCGTCGGTACTGTCTTGACTATGGTGGGTTCCCAACGGTAGTCCGCTCCCCGGTGTATGGACGCCGGAGGAGCCCGTTTTGCCCGCAGGCGCTGGCCCTTGGGTTTCAAGCCTGTGGTGGTGGCTGTATACCCTCACGGTGTGGACGGTTGCCTTCTAACGGGTCTTTGGTTGTTAGGAAACCCCTGGGGTTCCGGTCACACTCGGATTTGACTTTTGTCAGCGGCTCCAAGCCTGGTCGGGGTCGGATGGCCCTACCTGTATGTGCTAGCTTCACTTCGCTCCCCGGTTGGTACCGGTGGGCCACAGCCCGACCCCGGTCCTACGGTTCCGCGTTGATCCACCACTCCTGCAGACGGCCACCACCGTCTGCCAACCTTGCTGTCAGTGCCTGGGCCACAATCCCAGACACCTGCAGTACGTGACCTCTCTCTGTCACCTCTCAAACTACTCTGCCTGCTTTTCCCGCCTCCAGGCCTGTGAACTCCTCGGTGGGCAGGCCCAACCGCCTGGCTCCGCCCCACCTGGTGTGGACATCAGACCCTGGAGGGAGGCAACAAGGGTTTTGTGTCTGGCTAATGTCACTGTCTGGGTGTGTGTGTGTGTGTCTGTGTGTGTTACCTGTGACGACCTGGCTAGTCCAGGGCGCCACATTAGCAGCAAAGCACCATCACTCCTCCTCCTCCATGCTTCATGGTGGGAACCAATAGAAATAGTTCTGGCACACTGAAATAATTGATAGCATGAGAAAAACTCTTTAGATGCTGAATATTTTTATTTGTGCAAAGGATAAGCGATAATTCATCCAACGTTTCGACCATATGACTTAGGTCTTTATCAAGGACAGGGCCGCCATCAGGGCATTACTGGTGGAACTCCTGTTGGTGGCCCAGTGAGCAGCAGGCAGGAGGGGGGCCCGGACACGCTGACAGGCCCCTCCCCTTTCATTCCTCTGATCACCGGGTGGGCCCAGGGGCAGGGGGCGTGCATATTGACACGTCACACTACATTTGTCAACGTCCATGCCCCCTGCCCCTTCCTGGGGCCCGGGTGATCAGAGGATGAAAGGGGAGGGGCCCGGGCAGTCGGCGTGTCCGTCCGGGCCCCCCCTCCAGCTCAGCTCACTGTTCACTGCAAGGCCGGGCCAGCCCTGTGAAATGTAGTGTGATGTGTGTCTGGCCTGGAGGCGCTGACAGGCCCCTCCCCTTTCATTCCTCTGATCACTGGGCGGGCCCCAGGGGCAGGGGGCATGCACGTTGACACGTCACACTACATTTGTCAACGTCCACGCCCCCTGCCCCTTCCTGTTGCCCGCCCGGTGATCAGAGGATGAAAGGGGAGGGGCCCGGGCAGTCAGCGTGTCCGTCCTTTGGGCCCCCCCTCCTGCTCAGCTCATTACACACTGCACAGCCGGGCCAGCCCTACGAAATGACGTGTGACGTGTTTGGCCTGGAGATGCTGAGCTGACTGCCCAGGACCCTCCCCTTTTCATTCTTTTGCTCACCGGGCAGGGGGCTTAAACACGTTGTCACGGTACGTTTTGCTGGGCTGGCCCGGGCCTGCAGTGTGAGCCTATCAGATTGAGGAGGCGTGCTGACGACAGCTGATGCGCAGGCGCAGTCCTCACATCCTGATGGTGACTCACACAGCCACACACCATCAGGATTCAAAGGCGGAAGGCAGCAAATCCAAGTCCTGGCGGCAGGCAGCAGGCTACACGACGGTAAGACAAGGCCCAAAGGCCGTGGGGACCCTGGGGAAAATGGGCAAATGGGGAAGCAGTGTGAGACAGACGGCACAAGCAGTGGCCTCCTGCCGGCAGTGAGCGGAGGCCGACCGCAGCTCTGTGCCGAGTGACCGCAGCCTCAGGGTACTTTCACACTTGCGTTCAGCGGGGTCCGTCACTATGGAGAATAGCGCAGTCCGTTAACGCACTGCACTATTCTCCATAGACTTGTATGGACAACGCACTGTAACGCAAGTGTCAGTGTTGCATCCGCTGGACGATGCAGCGTCGTTATTTTGACGCTGCGTCGGGCGGAAGGAACACAGCATGTAATGTTTTTTTGAGCGACGGAAACCTTTATTTTTCACTGCGCATGCTTTTTTTCTTTCTATTTAAATCACAGAAACTTTATTTTGTTTCTCAGTGGCCGAACGTTCAGCTGAGCGCCCGGCCGCCGGCATGTGAGAGCGCTCAGCTGAGCGCCCGGCCGCCGGCTATTGAGAGCGATCAGCTGATCGTTCACAATAGTCTGCTTCCGGTAAAACTGTAAAGAAGAAAAAAAATAAAAAAATATATAAAAAAAAAGCTTTCCATTGTTTTGTACGATCCGTAGCATCCGTTGTGCCACTATATGCAATGCATCCGTTGCATCTGTCACACAGCGCAATGCTATGGAAGCCGTCCAACGCAAATGTGAAAGTAGCCTCAGGTTTCTTTCACACATCCGTTTTTTGCTGAGCGGCACAATCCGGCTCAAAACCCTATGCAACGAATGTGGCGAAAAAAACTGATCCGTTGCATAAGTTTTTACATGCGGCCCGTCCGTTTTTTGACGGATGTGGCTTGATACTGAGCATGCTCAGTTAAAAAAAACCGCGTGTGGCAGCTGGATGCGGTTTTTGCCACAGGACGCCGAATCCGGCGTCCATAGGCATGCATCTGGCGCGATGTCATAGTCATAGTCATAGTTTTTAAGGTTGAAGGGAGACTCTAAGTCCATCTAGTTCAACTCGTAGCCTAACATGTTGATCCAGAGGAAGGCAAAAAAAACCCCAATGTGGCAAACAAGTTCCAATGGGGAAAAAATTTCCTTCCTGACTCCACATCCGGCAATCAGACTAGTTCCCTGGATCAATACCCTGTCATAAAATCTAATATACATAACTGGTAATATTAAATTTTTCAAGAAAGGCATCCAGGCTCTGCTTAAATGTTAGTAGTGAATCACTCATTACAACATCATGCGGCAGAGAGTTCCATAGTCTCACTGCTCGTACAGTAAAGAATCCTCGTCTGTGATTATGATTAAACCTTCTTTCCTCAAGACGTAGCGGATGCCCCCGTGTTCCAGTCGCAGGCCTAGGTGTAAAAAGATCTTTGGAAAGGTCTCTGTACTGTCCCCTCATATATTTATACATTGTGATTAGATCCCCCCTAAGCCTTCGTTTTTCCAGACTAAATAACCCCAAGTTTAATAACCTGTCTTGGTATTGCAGCCCCCCCATTCCTCTAATAATCTTGGTCGCTCTTCTCTGCACCCTCTCCAGTTCAGCTATGTCCTTCTTATATATCGGTGACCAGAATTGTACACAGTATTCTAAGTGCGGTCGCACTAGTGACTTGTACAGAGGTAGAACTATATTTTTTTCATGAACACTTATACCTCTTTTAATACATCCCATTATTTTATTAGCCCTGGCAGCAGCTGCCTGACACTGTGCACTAAAGTGAAGTTTACCATCCACCCATACACCCAAGTCTTTTTCTGTGTCTGTTTTACCCAGTGTTCTACAATTAAGTACATAATCATAAATGTTATTTCCTCTACCCAAGTGCATGACTTTACATTTATCTACATTAAACTTCAATTGCCACTTCTCAGCCCAATCCTCCAATTTACATAAATCTCCCTGTAATACAAAATTATCCTCCTCTGTATTGATTACCCTGCAGAGTTTAGTATCATCTGCAAATATTGAAATTCTACTCCGCATGCCCCCAACAAGGTCATTTATAAATATGTTGAAAAGAAGCGGGCCCATTACTGACCCCTGTGGTACCCCACTATGAACTGAGACCCAGTCCGAGTACGTACCATTAATAACCACCCTTTGTTTCCTATCACTGAGCCAGTTTTTAACCCAGTTACACATATTTTCCCCTATCCCCATTATTCTCATTTTATGTACCAACCTTTTGTGTGGCACCGTATCAAAAGCTTTTGAAAAGTCCATATACACAACATCCACTGCATTTCCCTGGTCCAGACTTGAACTTACCTCTTCATAGAAGCCGATCAAATTAGTTTGACAGGATCGATCCCTTATAAACCCATGTTGATACTCTGTCATAAGGTTATTTTTCTTGAGATACTCCAGTATAGCATCTCTCAAGAAACCCTCAAGGATTTTACCAACCGTAGAGGTTAAACTTACCGGCCTATAATTTCCCGGCTCAGTTTTTGTCCCCTTTTTGAATATTGGCACCACATTTGCTATGCGCCAGTCCTGCGGTACTGACCCTGTTATTAAGGAATCTGAGAAGATTAAAAATAATGGTCTATCTATCACAGAACTCAATTCCTGTAGTACTCTGGGGTGTATGCCATCCGGGCCCGGAGATTTGTCAACCTTAGTGATTTCGAGGCGGCGGCGTACTTCCTGCTGGGTTAAGCAGGTAATATTCAAGGGTGAATTTATGGTACCACTGGTCATGTCATCTGCCAAGGCATTTTCTTGTATAAAAACCGTAGAAAAAAAGTCATTCAGTAGGTTGGCTTTACCCTCATCCCCTTCCACCATTTCACCAAGACTATTTTTAAGGGGGCCAACACTATCGCTTTTCAGTTTTTTACTGTTTATGTAGTTAAAGAATATTTTAGGATTATTTTTACTTTCTCTCACAATGAGTCTCTCTGTCTCAAACTTAGCTAACTTAATTTGCTTTTTACATATTTTATTTAATTTTCTATAATTATATAATGCCTCATCACTACCTACCCTCTTTAATTCTTTTAAGGCTTTCTGTTTTTCTTTTATTGCTTCCCTTACAGCTCTATTTAGCCATAGGGGTTTCCTCCTATTTCTAGCATGTTTGTTCCCATAGGGTATATTTTCTGCACAAGCCCTATTCAGGATGCTCATAAAAGTCTCCCATTTGCTTTGTGTACTTTTATTACTTAGTACATCATCCCAGTTTATTGCACTAAGATCATCTCTCAACCGTTTAAAATTTGCTTTCCTGAAGTTTAGTGTCCTTGTAGCCCCTCTACTAGACATCTTACTAAAGAATACATGAAAACTTATTATTTTGTGATCACTATTCCCCAAGTAACCCCCAACTTGTATATTTGATATGCGGTCTGGCCTATTGGTTAGTACAAGGTCAAGTAGTGCTCCCCCTCTTGTGGGGTCCTGTACCATTTGTGAAAGGTAATTATCTTTCATTGTTATCAAAAATCTATTTCCTTTGCTGGAACTGCAAGTTTCTGTTCCCCAATTTATATCAGGATAGTTAAAGTCCCCCATAATAATTACCTCTCCGAGACTCGCTGCTTTATCAATTTGCTTTATGAGGAGATTCTCTACCTCTTCCATAATATTCGGCGTCTTATAACACACCCCTATCAGTATTTTATTATTCATTCTCCCCCCCCTTATTTCCACCCATAGGGACTCTACATTCTCAGTACCCTCACATATGTTGTCACGCAGGATGGGTTTTAAGGATGATTTTACATATAGACACACACCTCCCCCTCGCTTATTTGTACGGTCATTCCTGAATAGGCTATAACCCTGTAAATTAACAGCCCAGTCATAGCTCTCATCCAGCCATGTCTCTGATATCCCCACTATATCATAATTTTCTTCCAACAATATTAATTCTAATTCCTCCACCTTATTTGTGAGGCTTCGGGCATTAGTGTACATGCACGTTACGTATGACTCTGTACCTTTATTCCTGCTTACTGTATTGACTGTCCTAACCCTTCCCCCCGTACCACCCCCAATTTCATTACTTGTGCCCTGGTCACTATCTGCACTACATTCCCCTTCTATAAAGTGAATACCCTCGCCCCCCATTCCTAGTTTAAACACTCCTCCAACCTTCTAGCCATTTTCTGCCCCAGCAGAGCTGCACCTTCCCCATTAAGATGCAGCCCATCCCTAGCATAGAATCTGTAGCCAACTGAAAAGTCGGCCCAATTCTCCAGGAACCCAAAACCCTCTTTCCTACACCAATTCCTGAGCCACCTGTTAACCTCCCTGATCTCTCTTTGCCTCTCTGGTGTGGCTCGTGGCACAGGTAGTATTTCCGAAAATACCACCTTTGAGGTCCATGCTTTAAGCTTACAACCTAATTCCCTGAAATCATCTTTAAGGACCTTCCACCTACCTCTAACTTTGTCATTTGTGCCAATGTGTACAATGACCGCTGGGTCCTCCCCAGCCCCTCCCAGTAATCTGTCAACCCGATCAGCGATGTGCCGAACTCGAGCGCCAGGAAGACAACACACTGTTCGGCGATCCCTGTCTTTGTGACAGATTGCCCTATCTGTCCCCCTAATAATTGAGTCCCCCACTACCAGTACCTGTCTTGCCTGCCCTGCACTCCTATTCCCCTCCTTACTGGAGCAGACACTCCTCTGGCGTTCAGAGGTCATGCCTTGCTGCAGCAATGCTACCCCTGTAATGACATCCCCCTCATCTGCCAAGTTTGCAAACCTATTGGGGTGTGTCAGTTCAGGACTAGCCTTCCTAGCACTTTTCCATTTACCCCCCTTTCTAACTGTCACCCAGCTACCTACCTCACCGTCCTGCCGCTCCCTACTACGATCCTCCCCCACATCTGACCCAGCAAGCTGCTGCTCAGTAAGCAGCACACTCCTTTCCATATTGCTAATGCATCTCAGAGTTGCCAGCTGCTCATTTAGATCCAGTATCTGGGCTTCCAAATGTGTTTTTTTTGCCGCAGAGAAAAGCTTGCCATGCGAGGTTCCATCCAGCCGCCGCATCGACTAAGGCTGCTTTCACACATCCGGTTTTTGCTGAGCGGCCCAATCGGGCTCTAAAGCCTATGCAACGGATGCAGCGAAAAAAACGCATCCTTTGCATAAGTTTTTACATGCGGCCCGTCCGGTTTTTGATGGTTGCGGCTGGATACTGAGCATGCTCAGTTCAAAAAAACGCATGCGGCGGCCGGATTCGTTTTTGCCGCAGGACGCCGCATCCAGCCTCACAAAAAAATGTGCCAGGCAACGTTCCATCCGTCCGCCACATGGACTAAATATGCCGCATCCGGCAAAAACCGGACCGAACGCAAGGCAATGCGGCACAATACGGCGCTAATGCAAGTCTATCCGGAAAAAACGCAACCAGTTGCGGTTTTTCTGCAAAACGCCATATTGTGCCGCACAGCAAAATCTGGCTGTGTGATACGATGTTCAATGTGAATGGTTAATGTGTGATTGGTGAGGTTGTAGTGCAGAAGTGAAGTTTTTCCAAGAGTGGTGGTGAGTCTATGGAAGATTTGTGGGGCGGAGCTGGGACGGAGGTGGAGCTGGGGTGGAGGCGGAGCTGGGGCGGAACTGGGGTGGAGGCGGAGCTGGGGCGGAGCCTCATGGGGGCCCTGAAATTTTACCAGTATGGGGCCCTGAAATTCCTAGTGGCAGCCCTGATCAAGGATAAAGTTATCTAAGATCATAGAAAAATTATAAAAAGTACAAAATACAGAATTAGTACATAGTATGACTTTGACAATGCGATATCTTATACAAAACATATTGGAACTGGCTATTGTAATAGGTCAATCGACCATAATGTATCGCACACAATAAAACAAACATTTATACGTTGTAGGGATATATGCAAAAAAAGGAAATTCAACATATGAGTAACCTATCTAGAGGGAAAATCTAGAGGAAATATGCATATTTTTCTTAAGGCAAAGAGGTAAGTACAGCAGGCACATACCCACCTATATGAACAACAGGACAGTATGCGTTCTATTGTATAGGGTCATCACCATTAGAAAATAAATGGAAAGCTTGCAATCCTATGCAATGAATAAAATGAACAAATATCATATCACAGATCACAAGAGTGTGGACATGAAAAAAAATTCTTTTCCTTTTTTAATATTTTACATCAGGAGTATAAATGTATATCTATATATATACCTTATGCACTTGAAGATAGTAGTGTGATGTGATGATGGGGTTCCTTCTTGAAGGGTTCTCAGTTGCCTCAGGATCACATAAATGCTATAGGTAAATCATACAGGGATAAGAGAGATTCATACACAAATGGATAACACCAGTATAAGGTACGTGTGACATTAGAAATAATGGATATGATATCCATATTACCTTTATGTAGCATAAGGATATAAACATTTAGGCACTGATGCTATCGATAGGGGAGCAAACGTCCCAGCAGGGCTCTATGGGAAACCTTATGGAGAGTGTATGGTTAGTTACGGTATATAATATGCAGAGGCCAACCAATACAATATTAATTAGAGCTCATACCTGGAAGGTACTAGTGGAAATGAAAAGGTTACAGTCAGGCAGAGTGTAGTGATTAGGATTTAAGGGGAAGCATAGGGAGGGATGAGTGATAGTCTGCTAAGTGCAGAAAAATAGACAGAAACTAAACATATACACATACCTCTCGTGGTGGTACAGGGTATAGGCCCCAGGGAGGAGTGCATCTTGTAATGGTGGTGGTACTATATATAGTCTGGGCTGAGTGGCGTCCACCGTCTGACTTCCTGGATGGTGGAACGCAGTGTGCAGGCCGGTGAAGCGCACGCCGTCTCCCGCACTGCGCAGGCGCGGGGAGCGTAACACAGGCCGTTAATGTGAAAGCATTAGAAGGTGTTGTGATTGGATGCCGCGTATATCGGGGGCATGTATTCACGTTATGGGTGAGGGATCACAGTGGGCTGGACTGTGGATTGCACGCAGCACGCGCGCCGTGCCTGGCTATTTGCACAACACATGAGCCGGGCACAGAGCACAGGCCAGAGTGTAAACTAAATGACAGGTGGCAGTAAAGCGCTGAAAGGGCCTGAGAGATCCAAATCACGTACAGTGAGGCTGAATAGGGTGCCAGGTGACAGTCTTGTATGAGTGAACTTGACACACAGCTGATAGATGACCGATGCTGGTGCAGATTGGTGAAGGGATCAGGTGGAAGAAAGAGCCTAAAACAAAAAGAAAGTAGTTAGAACAGGGTTTCTGTATAATCAGGGTTATATCTTCAATAGTCCTTATACTGGGGTTTTACAATCTAATGTATAAGAGAAAATGAGATATCATTAGATACATAAAATACAAACAGACTGAAGTGTCACTTTAACCAACAGACATCTATCTATATATATAATTGCCTTATTCTGTCTGTCTGTCTGTCTGTCTTGCTCCAAAATTGTGTCCTTACAGTGACAACCGTCGGATTGTCCGCTGGGCTCGGCCTGGCCCCGCCCCTCCACACGGATTGGCCGCTCGGCTCGGCCCCGCTCCCCACATGGATTAACCGTTTGTCCAGGCCCGTCCCCCGCATGCGATGGCAGCTAGGCCACGGCCCGCACGCGATGCCCGCTAGGCCACGCCCCCACACGCGATGCCCGCTAGGACACGCCCCCCACACACGATGCCCGTTAGGCCACGCCCCCGCACATGATGCCCGCGAGGCCACGCCCCCCAAACGTGATGCCCGCTAGGTCACGCCCCGCACGCGATGCCCGCTAGGCCACGCCCCCACACATGATGCCCGCGAGGCCACGCCCCCGCACGCGATGCCCGCTAGGCCACGCCCCCCGCACACGTTGGGCACCTGTACACCACCCCCTAGGACTACTCCTCCCATTATACTCCTCTTTCCCCAGGACTACTCCTCCCATTATACTCCTCCTATTATACTCCTATTATACTCCTCTCTGAGGGGTTCACAGCATGGGGGATGGAGCACGATGGGGAGTGCAGCATGGGGGATGGAGCATGATGGGGGGTGCAGCATGGGGGGTGGACCACAATGGGGGGTGCAGCATGGGGAGTGGACCACGATGGGGGGGTACCCAGAATTGGGGGGATGAAACACCATGGGGGGGGTGCAGCATGGGGGTTGGACCACGGTGGGGGGTGCCCAGAATGGGGGGATGAAACACGATGGGGGGTGCACAGCATGGGGGATGGAGCATGATGGGGGGTGCAGCATGGGGGATAGAGCACGATAGAGGGTGCACAGAATGGGGGATGGAGCATGATGGGGGGTGCGTAGCATGGGGGATGGAGCACAATGGGGGGTGCATAGCATGGGGGATGGAGCACGATGGGGAGTGCAGCATGGAAGATGGAGCATGATGGGGGGGTGCAGCGCTGGGGATGGAGCACGATGGGGGGTGCCCAGAATGGGGGGATGAAACACGATGGGGGGTGCATAGCATGGGGGATGGAGCACGATGGGGGGTGCAGCATGGGGGATAGAGCACGATAGGGGGTGCACAGAATGGGGGATGGAGCATGATGGGGGTTGCGTAGCATGGGGGATGGAGCACGATGGGGGGTGCGTAGCATGGGGGATGGAGCACGATGGCAGGTGCATAGCATGGGGGATGGAGCACGATGGGGAGTGCAGCATGGGGGATGGAGCACGATGGGGGGTGCAGCGTGGGGGATGGAGCACGATGGGGGGTGCAGCGTGGGGGATGGAGCACGATGGGGGGTGCCCAGAATGGGGGGATGAAACACGATGGGGGGTGCGCAGCATGGGGGATGGAGCACGATGGGGGGTGCGCAGCATGGGGAATGGAGCACGATGGGGGGTGCGCAGCATGGGGGATGGAGCACGATGGGGGGTGCGCAGCATGGGGGATGGAGCACGATGGGGGGTGCTCAGCATGGGGGATGGAGCACGATGGGGGGGTGCGCAGCATGGGGGATGGAGCACGATGGGGGGTGCGCAGCATGGGGGATGGAGCACGATGGGGGGTGCACACCTCCCCCCAAAACACACACACACCGCCACGCACGCACCGCACAACACACCACACACACACTGGGAACCACAAACACTGCCCTACACAGACACCCACACACAGACAACGCCGCACACACACAACACCCAACACACAAACACCGCGGCACACACAAATATACGCACATACCGCACAACACGCACATTGCACAAAACATACCTCCCACCAAAACACACACACACCCCACACCCACACAAACCGCGCAACACACACAGCACCACACACACACAACGCTATAGACACACAGCGCTCCACAAACAACGCAACACACAAACAACACCGCTCTCACCCCCCGCCACACCCAGACAACACCCAGAACATTTGCAGCGCCCTACACAAACACTTGGTAACTACACACAACAACATCTATATATATAACAAAAATCATACATTAACTACACAATACGTAAATTCTAGAATACCCGATGCGTAGAATCGGGCCACCTTCTAGTATATATATAATTGCCTTATTCTGTCTGTCTGTCTGTCTTGCTCCAAAATTGTGTCACGTGACAGTGTCACCGTAAGTGTCATAAAAGTGACAACTGTCGAATTGGCCGCTGGACTCGGCCTGGCCCCCCCCCCACGGATTGGCCGCTCGCCTCGGCCTGGCCCCGCCCCCCGCATGGATTAGCCGCTCTGGGCTCGGCCTGGCTCCGCCCCCCCACGGATTGGCCGCTCGCCTCGGCCTGGCCCCGCCCCCCACATGGATTAGCCGCTCGCCCCGGACCTCCGCACGCATCGCCCGCTCCAGCATACACCGGCTCCCGGTACACATGTGCAGGGAGCCGGCATACGCTGAGGCCTCGCCCGCTCAGCCCCACTCCAGCGTACACCGGCTCCCGGTACACATGTGCAGGGAGCCGGCATACGCTGCGGTCAATAATGAAGTGTCATGCAGCGGTGAAAGAGTTAAAGACACTGCAAGACACTTCATTATAGGCAGCAGGCACCCCCAGAGGAGAGAAGACAGAAGAAAGAAGACCCCGCAGTCATACTCACCAGACGCTGACCGGGAGTAGGTGAGCGCATCAAGGTCCTGCAGCGGCGGTACACACACACACACACACGCACACACACACACATAAGAACAGACACACACACATCAGACCACACTCACTCACTCTCACACACACCTCACACACACATCAGATCGCATCCACACACAACAACATCCAGTGATATCGCTTACTTCTCGGCGAAGATACTGTGCGTGCAGTGACCTTCCAGGAGCTGCCGGAGGATCCCATGGCCGGAAGCATGTGGTATCTCCGGATGTTGTGAGTGTGTGAGCACGTATGTGCGATATCGTCAGTGTGTGTGTGCGTGTATGCGATCGGGTGTGTGCGTGTGTTCTGATGTGTGAGTGTATGCGATCGGATCTGTGAGTGTCGGCAGAGGAGCATGGCGTGCAGCACAGCTGCTGGGACCGCCCACCGGAGGGCACAGGGAGAAGTGGGGTGTGAGTGTATGCGATCAGATGTGTGCATGTATACTGTCTGATGTGTGACTGTGGAGCACTATGGGGAGTGCGCAGAATGGGGGATGGAGCATGATGGGGGGTGCGTAGCATGGGGGATGGAGCATGATGGGGGGTGCGTAGCATGGGGGATGGAGCACGATGGGGGGTGCATAGCATGGGGGATGGAGCACGATGGGGAGTGCAGCATGGGGGATGGAGCACGATGGGGGGGGTGCAGCGTGGGGGATGGAGCACGATGGGGGGTGCAGCGTGGGGGATGGAGCACGATGGGGGGTGCGCAGCATGGGGGGATGGAGCACGATGGGGAGTGCGCAGCATGGGGGATGGAGCACGATGTGGGGTGCGCAGCATGGGGAATGGAGCATGATGTGGGATGGAGCACGATGGGGGGTGCGCAGCATGGGGGATGGAGCACGATAGGGGGTGCGCAGCATGAGGGATGGAGCACGATGGGGGTGCGCAGCATGGGGGATGGAGCACGATGGGGGTGCACAGCATGGGGGATGGAACACGATGGGGGGTGCACAGCATGGGGGATGGAGCACAATGGGGGTGCGCAGCATGTGGGATGGAACACGATGGGGGGTGCGCAGCATGGGGGATGGAGCACGATGGGGGTTGCACAGCATGGGGGATGGAGCACAATGGGGGTGCACACCTCCCCCCCAAAACACACACACAGCGCCACACGCGCACCGCACAACACACCACACACACACTGGGAACCACAAACACCGCCCTACACAGACAACGCCGCACACACACAACACCCA
The DNA here is from genome assembly GCF_048569485.1 of Anomaloglossus baeobatrachus. Classification (NCBI taxonomy): domain Eukaryota; kingdom Metazoa; phylum Chordata; class Amphibia; order Anura; family Aromobatidae; genus Anomaloglossus; species Anomaloglossus baeobatrachus. Next base: position 127,498,304 of record NC_134362.1, read on the forward strand.
ACACACAAACACCGCGGCATACACAAATATACGCACATACCGCACAACACACACACTGCACAAAACATACCTCCCCCAAAACACACACACGCACTCCACACCCACACAAACCGCGCAACACACACAGCACCACACACACAGAATGCTGTAGACACACAGCGCTCCACAAACAACGCAACACACACAACGCAACACACATACAACACCACTCTCACACACACCCCCACCCAGACAACACCCAGAACATTTACAGTGCCCTACACAAACACTGGCAACTACACACAACAACATCGATATATTTAAAAAAAAACATACATTAACTACACAATAAATTCTAGAATACCCGATGCGTTAGAATCGGGCCACCTTCTAGTTATGAATAAGAGCGGTGTGATTAAACAATGAAAAAGACCATATTTCAAGGACCTATCATATTGGGAATATTATATGCACATATCATGTTCCCTATTGAGACCTCTAGGTTCCAATGTATTGAGGGTAAATAGCCAATATGATTCCCTTTCCTTAAGGGCACGTATTCGATTGCCTCCCCTTCTGGAGGGAGGAACGTGTTCAAGCACCTGGTATTTCAACTGGGCAGTTGTATGACCATGAGTGATGAAGTGATATGGAATAGGTAGCAGGATTTGTTTACACCTTATTGTAGATTTATGCTTACTAATGCGGTTTCGGATATGTTGGGTAGTCTCTTCAACATATCCGAGACCGCAAGGGCATTTAATCAGGTAGACAACAAAAGAGGATTCACAAGTAAAAAACCCATGTATGGGAAAGACACGACCTGACAAGGGATGGGTGAAGGTGTCCCAACATATCAGAGACCGCATTAGTAAGCATAAATCTACAATAAGGTGTAAACAAATCCTACTACCTATTCCATATCACTTCATCACACACTGTCATACAATTGCCCAGTTGAAATACCAGGTGCTTGAACACGTTCTTTCCTCCAGAAGGGGAGGAAATCGAATACGTGCCCTTAAGGAAAGGGAATCCTATTGGATATTTACCCTCAATACATTGGAACCTAGAGGTCTCAATAGGGAACATGATATGTGCATATAATATTCCCAATATGATAGGTCCTTCAAATATGGTCTTTTTCATTGTTTAATCACACCGCTCTTATTCATAATGTCTGTTGGTTAAAGTGACACTTCAGTCTGTTTGTATTTTATGTATCTAATGGTATCTCATTTACTCTTATACATTAGATTGTAAAACCCCAGTATAAGGACTAGTGAAGATTTAACCCTGATTATACAGAAACCCTGTTCTAACTACTTTGTTTTTGTTTAAGGCTCTTTCTTCCACCTGATCCCTTCACCAATCTGCACCAGCATCGGTCATCTATCAGCTATGTGTCAAGTTCACTCATACAAGACTGTCACCTGGCACCCTATTCAGCCTCACTGTACGTGATTTGGATATTTGAGGCTCTTTCAGCGCTTTACTGCCACCTGTCATTTAGTTTACACTCTGGCCTGTGCTCTGTGCCCGGCTCATGCGTTGTGCAAATAGCCAGGCACGGCGCGCGTGCTGCGTGCAATCCACAGTCCAGCCCACTGTGATCCCTCACCCATAACGTGAATACACCCCCCCGATATATGCGGCATCCAATCACAACACCTTCTAATGCTTTCACATTACCGGCCTGTGTTGCACTCCCCGCACCTGCGCAGTGCGGGAGACGGCACTGTGCATGTGTGGCGTGCGCTCCACCGACCTGCGCTCCACCGGCCTGCACACTGCGTTCCACCTTCCAGGAAGTCAGACGGTGGACGCCACTCAGCCCAGAGTATATATAGTACCACCACCATTACAAGATGCACGCTTCCCTGGGGCCTATACCCTGTACCACCACCGAGAGGTATGTGTATATGTTTAGTTTATGTCTATTTTTCTGCACTTAGCAGACTATCACTCATCCCTCCCTATGCTTCCCCTTAGATCCTAATCACTACACTCTGCCTGACTGTGACCTTTTCATTTCCACTAGTACCTTCCAGATATGTGCTCTAATCAATGTTGTATTGGTTGGCCTCTGCATATTATATACCGTAACTAACCATACACTCTCCATAAGGTTTCCAATAGAGCCCTGCTGGGACGTTTGCTCCCCTATCCATGGCATCAGTGCCTATATTCTCTCTTTTCTACCTTTGCCATTTATTCACACTTTCCATCACGTGATAGCCCGTACATTATGGTGATGTAAACATTTGTGCTAATTTGCATTTAGAATCAACCACAATTATTTATCGCTTCCAGTTCTGGAATAGGCCTCTACCATCTATTTACTACTATCTTCAAGTGCATAAGGTATAGATATAGAAATACATTTATACTCCTGATGTAAAAAAGAAAAAAAAGAAAAGAATTTTTTTTTCATGTCCACACTCTTGTGATCTGTGATATGATATTTGTTAATTTTATTCATTGCATAGGATTACAAGCTTTCCATTTATTTTCTAATGGTGATGACCCTATACAATAGAACGCATACTGTCCTGTTGTTCATATAGGTGGGTGTTACGAGGGGGACCCGGGGAAGCGTGCCAAGATGGGAAATGGACTGCTTCCGCCGGTCAAGGTCCACTGTGCGGTGTAAGGGACCGCCGCTATGGTGGGTGAAGAGTGAGCGGGTTGCTGCTAGCGATCGCCTGGAATGTCACAGACGATCTATGTACACCGATCTGCCCTAACCCGTGAGGGTTGTATGGCACAGATCTCACGGCTCGGTGTACCTGTTGCACGGGGAAGCACAGAGGTGCCCACGCACGTGTGCCAGTGGAAGTCACGAGAATATGGCACGAGGGTAGCACAGAGGTGCCCACGCACGTGTACTTTCAATAACCAGGTGAGTCCAATGGAGACTTGAGGAGCTCACCTGGGACAGGAACACGGCCTGTTGACGGGGGTACTGCCGGAGCAGCAAGGCAGGAACACGGCCTGCAAACGAGGTACTGCCGGAGCAGCAAGGGCCAAGCCCACAAGAGACAGTAATGCCTGAGCAGTGGCGTGGCAGCACGCTGCCAGACATCCAAACATAGAAGGACGGTCGCGCGCCGCCATGATGGCAGGGGGAGCTTTTAAGGAGGTGCAGCTCCACCCGAGGGCGGGCGCGAGGCGGAGATGACGGACTTGACCCAATCAGGGTCCACGACGTCCCAGCCTGGCCAGTCAGGATTCACCACGTCACCAGCCTTGTCATCAAGCCGTGTGACGTCAGTGAGCGAATCAGGACCCACCACGCATTGCACATGCTCACCCTCCTGCCTCTGGGAAATAGAGGCGGGATCCTCGGTCTCACAATGTGCAGAGATAACGGGAATCTCACTGCTTCCCTGAGCAGTAAACCTCTGCACATTGCGCAGCCTCGCAGACCTTCGGGGCCGCTGAGCAGGAGAGTCTGCGGCAGGCCAGGAATGGGAGACCGCTTCACTCCTTGTAACAGGAGAACCACTAGGTGTCACCCTTCTGCTGCCTCTCTGAGAAGGTATCTCCTGCACACTGCGCAGTCTGGCAGACCTTCGGCGCTGCTGAGCAGGAGTGCTCGTGGCAGGCAAGGAATGGGAGACTGCCTCAGTCCTTGCCTCAGGAGAGCCACGAGATGTAACAGGTGGGTATGTGCCTGCTGTACTTACCTCTTTGCCTTAAGAAAAATATGCATATTTCCTCTAGATTTTTCCTCTAGATGGGTTACTCATATGTTGAATTTCCTTTTTTTGCATATATCCCTACAACGTATAAATGTTCGTTTTATTGTGTGCGATACATTATGGTCGATTGACCTATTACAATAGCCAGTTCCAATATGTTTTGTATAAGATATCGCATTGTCAAAGTCATACTATGTACTAATTCTGTATTTTGTACTTTTTATAATTTTTCTATGATCTTAGATAACTTTATCCTTGATAAAGACCTAAGTCATATGGTCGAAACGTTGGATTAATTATCGCTTATCCTTTGCACAAATAAAAATATTCAGCATCTAAAGAGTTTTTCTCATGCTATCAATTATTTCAGTGTGCCAGAACTATTTCTATTGGATTGACTCTTATTTTTTCTGAGCACCTACTATACACACAGTGAGCCAGACATAATCACTCTCTATTCATGGTGGGAACCAGGCATGTAGAGTCCATCCATTCACCTTTTCTACAAAGACACGGTGGTTGGATCCAAAGAGCTCAATTTTGGACTCATCAGACCAAAGGACAGATTTCCACTGGTCTAATGTCCATTCCTTGTCTTATTTAGCCCAAACAAGTCTCTTCTGCTCTTTGTCTGTCCTTAGCAGTGGTTTCCTAGCAGCTATTTTACCATGAAGGCCTGCGGCACAAAGTCTCCTCTTAATAGTTGTTCTAGATAGGAGAACGTGTGTCCAAACGTTTGGTCTGTACTGTACATCAATGTTGCAAAATTATATAATATAGTATATGATATATGGCACGCATGCGTAAAAGTAGCGTCGGTAACACATATACGTGAGAAACTGTATATTTAGATGAAACGCATGCGCAAAATGGCGCTAAGGAGGCAACCAGCAAAATGTTACTAAGGACGCAGATGGTCGCACATTCGCAGATTCTCCTAATTTCCTGGAAAATGTCAACAAGTAGATAGACTATTCTGCAACCGCTTGTTAAGGGCCTTCCATCATTTTTGAAGGACACTGGTGACTTGCTCAAAAAAGTTGATGGTCTACATTTGGATAATGACACTCTCTGGTTACAGGAGACGTTGAGTTATTATACATTAACATACATCACTCAGATGGTATTGCAGCTGTGAGGTTTTTTCTTAATATGTCTAATTTGTCATCACAGATGGTCGATTTTGTCATGGTGCTACTGGAATTTTAATTTGACTCAATCCTTTTTTTAAGGGGTCCTTCTACCTACAGCTCCAGGGCACAGCAATGGGTACATTTTTTGCGCCATGCTACGCTAATTCCAGTCAGATTAGCAGTCGTTAATAGACTGTGTCCTTTTTTGGGCACGGTACACATTGACACCATTTTTCTGATCTGGCAGGGGTCTATGGAATGTTTACATGATTTCATATCTGGTATCAATGGCAATGAATGTAACATACATCTTACATACCATTGTGCCCATGACTGGATCGATTTTCTTGACGTCATCCTTAAGCGTGAAAAATATGGATATCTACAAACTGATCTTTTCTGTAAGCTCACAGTTACAAATACTCTGCTGCATGCCTCCTCTTCCCATCTGGATTTCATGATTAGGGCTATTCTTATAGGCCAATTTATGCGGATTGATAGGGTTTGTCCTACTAATGTAGATTTTGAGATCCAGACTAAAGACCTCATGGTTAGGTTTAGAGAAGGGGGTTATAGCAAGCGGGCGGTCAAACATGCTTACCATCGTTCTATATGCACCACGTGACCAGCTGCTATACTCTAATAAAGAAACAAAATCTAATGAACAGGTAAGATTTATTACCAAGTACCACTCTGAATTTCCTGCCATAAAGAGTTGTCTTGAGAGATCCTGGCCGATTTTACGAGCAGACCCTATTTTATGGAAAATTCTCCCTTCAAAACTCTTAGTTACTATTAGACGATCTAAGAACATCTATGACTATTTGGTACATAGCCAATATCAGGCTCCATCTACTCATACCTTTCTGGGACAGCCAGTGCCTGCTGTATTGGGTGGATGCGTCCCATGCGGCAGATGCATCGTGTGCCCTAATATTTTGCGCTCTGACTTATTTTCTGACTCCCCGGAAGATAGTAATTTCAATTAAGAAACTCATTACTTGTACATCATGTGCTAATATATATTATGCTACTTGCTCCTGTCTGAAAATGTATGTAAGCCTTACTACACGCCAATTAAAAGTGAGAATCAGAGAGCATGTGTTGGGCATAGTGGCGGCATCTGCAGCTGAGGATGCATCCTCCCTTAACACATTACAAAGTCATTTCAAACTGTTTCATCAATCTGATGCTACGGGCCTTCAGGTTAGAGGCATCGACTTACTGAATATTGACTTAAGGGGTGGGGCTATCAGTAAATGTCTTGTGCATCTTGAGGCCTGGTGGATCTGGACTTTGAATACTACACATCCATCTGGCCGCTATTAAAACAATAGTTTTGTTTCTTTTTTATAGTATTTTTAGTGGTTTGTGGTCTTTCCACATTTTGTGTGTATTTTTATTATTTGTTTTTCTCTTTTTTTCTTGACCAGATGTTTCTCTTCACGGTTGTCACCATCTTACCTGTTTTAAGCCTTCTGTGTCTTTGGTTCATATGTCTGTTACCCTTTCATCTGGAGTTGTGTGGGGGGATTTTTTCTCTCCACTTGTGAGGTCGCCACCTACTATCTTTGCCTGTATTTACTCATTATGCTGTATGCTACATATAAGATAGTCTTCATTATTAGATGTTATTAAAATACTGTATCAGCACAATATTATGTATACTTTTATGTTTTCTATACTTTATATTGTCCATGCTATACAATTGTACTTGATTATGTCTAGTGTCCTAGATGACTACTGTCATGCTCCCCGGCTCCCATGCCACGCTCCCCAGCTCCCGTGCCACGCTCCCTGGCTCCCGTGCCACACTCCTCTGCTCCCGTGCCATGCTCCCCGGCTCCCGTGTCATGCTCCTCGGTTCCCGTGCCACGCTCCCCGGTCCTCCGCTCCACAGCCTCCTTGCCTCCTCTCCCTCACCTGCGTCCTTCAGGCATCCTGGTCCCCGCTCCCGGCACCCTTCCGCGACTCTGAGCCCTCTGCTGGAGCAGGATTCTTCTTCGAAAAGAAGAAAGAGGGCGACCTGCGCCCCTGCATTGACTACCGGGGATTGAACCAAATCACCGTAAAGAATAAATACCCCCTGCCGCTCATCCCCGAATTGTTTGATCGGCTTAGAGGAGCTCCTGTGTTCACCAAGTTGGATCTTCGTGGTGCCTACAACCTGGTCCGCATCCGCTCTGGGGACGAATGGAAGACCGCATTCAACACTCGCGATGGGCACTACGAGTATTGTGTGATGCCCTTCGGCCTGTGTAACGCACCGGCAGTCTTTCAAGAACTAGTGAACGACGTGTTCCGGGACCTTCTCTACGTCTGTGTGGTGGTATATCTGGATGACATCCTGGTCTTCTCTCCGGACCTACAGACCCACAGAGAGAACGTCTACAAAGGCTTAGAGAGAATCGCCTGTACGCCAAATACGAGAAGTGTGTCTTCGAACAGTCGTCTCTTCCCTTCCTGGGTTACGTAATCTCTGATACCGGCCTGCAGATGGACCCAGAGAAGGTCTCTTCCATCCTTAATTGGCCCCCTCCTTCCGGACTGAAGGCGATTCAATGTTTCCTTGGCTTTGCGAACTATTACCGTTAGTTCATCCCTCACTTCTCTGCCCTGACTGTGCCTCTCTCTGCCTTGACCAAGAAGGGGGCTAATCCGAAGGACTGGTCACCTGCGGCCGACGCCGCGTTTGGCTCCCTGAAGCGGGCATTTGCTTCCTCTCCTGTGCTCCACCGTCCTGAGTTAAACCGACAGTTCACCTTGGAGGTGGATGCCTCCTCCTCTGGGGCCGGGGCAGTGCTCATGCAGAAGTCCTCCACCTGGAAGATGGTCACTTGCGGATTCTTCTCCAAGAGCTTCTCGGCGCCTGAATGCAACTACACCATCGGTGATCGAGAGCTATTAGCAGTCAAGCTGGCTCTAGAAGAATGGCGATACCTTCTGGAGGGAGCAGTGTACCCCGTGATCATTTACACTGACCACAAGAACCTGGAATACCTGCAGTCTGCTCAACGACTGAACCCACGACAAGCCAGGTGGTCCTTGTTCTTTGCCAGGTTCGATTTTCAACTCAATTTTTGGTCCGCGGATAAGAACGTGCGAGCAGATGCCTTGTCCAGGTCTTTCGTGCCCATGGAACAGGAGGAGGAAACATCCCAGCTCACCGTCTGCCCAAGTAAAGTCATTCCGGTGGCTCCTGTCACTCTGGCTCAGATACCCCGTGGGAAGACCTATGTCTCTGAAACCGACAGACAAAAAGTCTTGCACTGAGGCCATGCCTCTAAAATAGCCGACCATGCTGGTCAGAAGAGAACATGGAGTACGATTGTCCGGCACTATTGGTGGCCATCCCTTCGCACGGACGTCGCGTCTTTTGTCTCAGCCTGCTCCTCCTGTGCCCGGAACAAGAGGCCCAAACACCTGCCATATGGTCGTCTTCTGCCACTGCCAATTCCCTCCGTTCCGTGGCAACACATTGCAATGGACTTTATTACAGACTTACCCTTGTCCTCTGGACACACGGTCATATGGGTCGTGGTGGATCGTTTCTCCAAGATGGCTCATTTCGTCCCTATGGCCGGACTGCCCTCTGCCCAGGAGCTCGCTGATGCCTACATAAAGCACATCTTCCGGTTGCATGGCTTTCCCTCACACATTGTGTCCGACAGAGGAACTCAGTTCACCTCGCGCTTCTGGAGGGCTCTCTGCAAGCATCTGGGAGTGGCTCTGGACTTTTCTTCGGCCTACCACCCTCAGTCAAATGGCCAGGTGGAGCAAGTCAATCAGATCCTGACCTCCTTCTTGCGCCACTACGTTAACATCGATCACGACGATTGGTCCACGCTCCTTCCTTGGGCTAAATTCTCCCATAACCATCATGTCAGTGAGTCCTCCTCCAGCTCTCCCTTCCATGTCGTTTACGGACTTCAGCCTTCCATCCCATTACCTGTATCCTCTACCTCGGATGTCCCTGCTGCTGATACCGTAGTCCGTGACTTCTCAACAATTTAGAACTCTGTCAAGACGTCCCTTGGACGCGCTTCCCTGCGGATGAAGAGACATGTGGGCAAGAGGCGTCTGGATCCTCCGTATTTCTCTCCAGGAGATCTGGTCTGGCTTTCTTCCAAATATGTCCGATTGAAGCTACCGTCATACAAGCTGGTCGGGCCGTTTAAAGTCATCGGCAAGATCAATGAGGTCTCCTACAAGCTGCAGCTCCCGGCCACGATGAGGATACCCAACTCCTTCCACGTCTCCCTGCTCAAGCTGGTTGTCCTTGGTCCCTTCTCCGCTGATGCCCGTTCTGCTCCTCCCCCTATTACTGACGATGACATCTATGCGGTAAGGGATATTGTGGCCATGAAGACCGTGCGGGGCCGGGAGTTTTTCCTGGTGGACTGGGCAGGGTATGGTCCTGAGGATAGGTCCTGGGAACCCCGGGAGAATGTGGGTACTCCCCTGATACGTGCCTTCCTGTCCCGGTTGCGGGGAGGGTGGCGTGGGGGAGGAGGTACTGTCACACTCCCCAGCTCCCGTGCCACGCTCCCCGGCTCCCGTGCAACGCTTCTCGGCTCCCGTGCCACGCTCCCCGGCTCCCGTGCCACGCTCCCCGGCTACCGTGCCACGCTCCCTGGCTCCCGTGCCACGCTCCCCGGCTCCCATGTCACGCTCCCCGGCTCCCGTGCCATGCTCCCTGGTCCTCCGCTCCACATCCTCCTTGCCTCCTCTCCCTCACCTGCGTCCTCCAGGCGTCCTGGTCCCTGCTCCCGGCACCCTTCCGCGACTCTGAGCCCTCTGCCGGGCACTCCTGCTTCTTGTGCACTGCTTCCTGCCCTGGCTTCTGGCACCCGGGCCTCGCGCATGCGCGTTAGGGCGCTCGCGTGGTCATTGACCCTTTTTTAAAGGGCCAGCGTCCACTGACAGGATATTACACACACAGGTTCAGGGTATAAAGGGGTTTCCTTTCCAAGTGGGCGGGTCCTGTTCTCCGTGTTTAGTAAGCGAGGAGTCAGGTCCTCCTGTGCCTTGTCCCGTACTGACTTATCTGTCTTGTAGAGCCTCGCCAACCGGTCCTGATGGTTCCAGAACTCCGGACGGTGACTGCCCGCCATCTCATCAGTCCCTACTGTCTCCGATCCCTGGATCCGTGTGGTGACCGACCTCCTCGCTCAGCTGGTTCCGGATTCTGCCTGACATCATCCCGGCCTCCGAACCTGAGCCTCGTCACCCGGACTACCTTCAGAGACTCTGTGGTCCCAGGGACTTCTTCACTCCGTTCCTCTGAACGGACTGTCCTGCTACCCGTAGTGCTCCGGCTACCGGGCACCTTGCCCTCGGTGGGGTTCTCAGTCCAGTGGATCCACCTCCTGGGCCTACCCGTCCTCCTGGTCCTAACAACTACATACTTACTATTTTATGCTGTTAATGTGCAGCGCTGCACAATCAGCTCTACCCTCACCTACTGTATCCTCACCTATCCCTTGTAGACTGTGAGCCCTCCTGGGCAGGGATCTCTATCCTCCTGTACCTGTCTGTGTCTTGTATTGTTTATGATTATTGTACTTGTCCTATTATGTATACCCCTTTCACATGTAAAGCGCCATGGAATTGATGGCGCTATAATAATAATAATAATAATAATAATAAAAAATGCATGCGTGCTTATTAGAGTTGAGCGCGGTTTGTGGTTCTCCAGTTCGCGGTTCGAGTGATTTTGGGGGCTGTTCTATATCGAACTAGAACTCGAGCTTTTTGCTAAAACTCGATAGTTCTAGTTACGTTCGAGAACGGTACTAGCAGCAAAAAGCCATGCTAATTGCTAGCTGGCTTTCCGCTGTAATAGTGTAAGTCACTCTGTGACTCACACTATTATGAAATTTCAGCGTATAGTGTGCGGGAACAGCGCATTCAGATCACTGCTGCAGGGATAATGGCGATCGCCATTTTTTTTCCCTTGTCTTCCTTTCCTAAGCGCGTGCGTGTAGTGGGGCGGGCCAGCATGTCAGCCAATCCCAGACACACACACACCTAAGTGGACTTTTAGCCAGAGAAGCAACGGCATGTGTGATAGGATGTCCATGTCACATGTCCCTGCATTATAAAAACGGGTATCTGCCCATCAGGATGCCATTATCTGCCTTCTGCGTCTGGGTGTCAGTTACCGCTGGCGCAGCTCCTGTCTCCGATACTGCTGTGTACGCTCTACACACAGCGCTATACAGAATAGGGTAGAAGTTTCTTTTAGCCCTTGTAAGGGCTAATAACAGCAGGCTCAGAGCCATAGGTGACAGTCAGGTCCGTGGAAACAGATTTTAACAGCTACAGTTAAGAGCGTCTGTGTAGCTAAGGTCAGGGACTTCCTCGCTGCATTTCACCATTAGGAGGGATATAAAGTGAGGCTTCCTTTCCTCTACACAGACCCACAACCCTGCCACTGTACCCTCCAACCCTTTCCACACTCAAGCTCATTGTTACTAAGCCATTATACTAGCAAACACTGAGGAAACTTAGTGGCATCCTAAAAGTGGCTGTTGTACTCCATTTGTGCCCCACTGGTGCCAAGCTATTTCTAGCACCTCTGCATTACACCCTCCTGCTCTGTTTTTAATAAGCTATAATAATAGCAAAAAATGCTGCAACTTAGTGGCATCCAAAAAGTGGCTGTTGTACTCCATTTGTGCCTCACTGGTGCCAAGCTATTTCTAGCACCTCTGCATTACATCCTCCTGCTCTGTTTTTAATAAGCTATAATAGCAAAAAATGCTGCAACTTAGTGGCATCCAAAAAGTGGCTGTTGTACTCCATTTGTGCCCCACTGGTGCCAAACTATTTCTAGCACCTCTGCATTCAACCCTCATGCACATTTTGCAATGCTATTTTTATAGCAAACTCAGGGAATTCCTTGCTGCATTTCATCATTAGGAGGGATAGAAAGTGAGGCTTCCTTTACTGTCCTGGTACACACAGAACACGGCCACTGTACCCACCTGCCCACTTTTGCCACGCTATTTAATTTGCCCAAAGAGCTGACACTTTTTCTGCCATCCTAAAATTGTCTGGAATACTACGTTATTGTTCCTTTGCTGCCAAGCAAGGTGCAACACATGTGCATTCTACACTCCTTTCCATTTGTGGAACGCAATAATTAACTGCAGGTAGTCCAGCCAATCTTTCACGAAGGTGCAGGCGTGGATATAATGTTTCCTTCATCCAATGGTGGTTCTCTCGATGTCTGACAGCTCAAAAATACCATCTGTTTGCACTTAAAAAACAAGTGACGACCTGCCAATCACACTCCCGCTTACGGGTAACGGGGTAGAAGTTCAGTGTGAAAAAGCATGTGTGACTGCTGTCCCCACAGTCACAGAGGATGAAGAGCATGCAGATGCACGCGATGGGGCAGGCGGTGGTTGCACAGCCCCGCTAGGCCGCATTGTAGCACAGTGAAATTCCCTTTGCGACTTATGCTTCATTTTAAGTCTTGTATTTGGTGGGATCCACAGTATGCAGCAAAACCACGCAACATGAAAAGCACTGTTTGCAGTTGGGTTCATAAATGATTGTTTCACTTTCCCAAAACAAACAATAAGAACCATGCATTAAATTGAAATAATAGAACAATCTATTCAGTTGCCTACTGCTTGCTAAGCCCTCTGCGTAGCAGCAGTAATTGTGTGTTTGTGTGTGTGTGTGTGTGCGCGAAGACAACTTACTAGTGGCGCATCACAAAAGCTTCCCAGTTATCTACCTAAACATAGACAAAACACATCACCCACCCAGAATACCCTTGTTAGCTAAAGCCTCAGAGATAAGGCAGATGATAACAGTGTGAATACAAACCACACAGCTCTGAAACACAGTCATGTAAATCTTGAAAAGCAACATTCAATGCAAACATGTGTCGCTGTCCCTCTATGATTTAAACTGTACGTGACAATTTGACAGCGCAGAGGCAGCAAGTGTCATTGTCTATATAGTCATCCTACCCAGAACAGATATGTGTTTTCATAATAAAACAAAGTGTTGCGTGCACACATTACTGTCTGGGAACATTTTATCGTACCCAAGTACTGTGATGTCCAGTTGCCATAAATACAGACTTTACGCTCCTATCATGGTTAACAGTATAGACAGCACCGGAAGAATGTTGATCTGTGGCACAGGATGCTGCTCACTGGCGTTACGGTACTCCTCATCAAACTCCAAAATGACTCCCCTCACAATTGAACGAAGTGTTTCCGCGGTTGCACCTTCCTGTGTGCCGATTTACACCAGCCGCAGCCTAACTCCAGTGTTTCGCCAACTGAGTATGCTGTGCCTGACTGTGTCATTCCTGAGGCAAAGTCTTAATTTTGGGCTACAGCGCATGCTCGTTTGGACTGTGCCTGAGTCATTCTGCGACCTGCGGCTCAACACACTTGCACAGGGCCCTGGGGCTTGACTCACCCTCGGGAGGCCACTGAAACTAACTGCACCCAACATCAGCCCCAGGTGTCCCCTTACACTGCAGTGGCGGTCCCCACTGACCGCAATACCGAGAGTGGCGTCACGAAAATACATATAAAGAAGCAACCTAAGTGTGACCAGACTCTTCCTCCACGTGGAGTCCCTGAAGGTAATGCACCAACACAACACCTATGGGGCTTCACACTGACTGAGAAAAGCCTCTTTGCACAGGTACTTGCACTCCGTGCTGGGTCTAAGTCCTGTGTTGTGCCTAGACAGCATGCTGAAGCGGATAGTCTTTTTTTCAGAAACTGTATTTCAAGCTAATGAGCATGCTCAGGCACTTACTGCATCAGAGGCTAGGTCGGGTAATGAACTCTTTGGCCCTGCCCCTGATGTGGGGGGCCTACATAGACCACAGGGCATCAGGTGTCCTGACAATTTGGCCAGGCCACTCCCAACAGGCTTGCAGAGGCCCGCCCCTATGACTTGTCACCTCATTGTTGTTGGTCAGACGATGACTGTTGAGGTGTTTTGGTTGTGGCAGCCATGAGGTCATCATTCAAGTGGCGGTTCAAAATAGGACGCTAGTTATGCCACTCATGACGTGTCACTCTGCTTTTATCTCCAGGAGGTGCATTGTGGTCCACCCTGGTTTGGGGCGGACCCAGGTTATAAAAGGGGCTGGAGCCAACAAGAAGGTGCCCAGTCTTCTATTATGCTCCGAAAGAGCACACCTTTATGTGTTGAACCCATTGCGGCTTTAGGCCAGAGGTAGGCAGGGATAGGTCATCGATGCAGGCCACCACCACAGTTGGTAACGCAGAACGTTTAAGAACAGCTCCTGTCCTACCAGTCCTGCTAGTGCAGCCCAGTGGCATAAACAGGCCTGCTGCTGCTGATGCGCCTGCTGTCCACAGGTGTGTCCCCTACGCACACGGACAGCGTAACCAATGGCCCCTGTGTTGTTAACAGGGAGTTCCGGGGCTGGGTGGTCGTGTGGACCCTGTCACGCTAACAGGGCTCCCAGTCTCCAGATCCGAGTGGCGTCTAACTCGGTTCAGACTACTATTTGTTTGAGTGTCAACCTGCTCTGTATCCTCCACCTAACCTTCCAGTTGCCAACCTCTCCTTTTCCATTTGTGAGCACGGTGGACACCAAATGGTGATTGGGATATCTACCTTTCTCTTTCTTTTCTTCTTAATATTTTTTATATAGCGGTAACATAGTATATACCACCTTATCCAAATCTGCCAGTCCCACCATACCAGATGTTGTTTCTTCAGCAAATGTTAATGTTGCTTAACCACCAAACCAACGGACACAAACTTTTTTACCCTTTCCACCAGCATCTGTCCTTTTTCAACTCAGTTTGTATATGACCAAAAATGCAACTCTGCAGAGACACCGTACTCAACACTGTCTCAGCACAGCAGCCAGCCCTTGGTCCCTCAGATGTGGACAAGTAAGACCATTTCCTCCTATCGATGAAAAAGCGTTGAGATTCACTCTGTGCACCACTGGTGTTTAGTGGAAAAGCAGATGTAAGATTGCGTAACACCTTTTGCTGATACTCCTGCATATGTGCATCTCTTTCTATGGCAGGAGTTATTTCGCAAAATTTTGTGTTGTACCGTGGATCTAACAGTGTGGCAACCCAGTAGTCAGCATGACTTGGAATTCGTACAATCTGAGGGTCATGTTGTAGGTAGTGCAGCAAGAAGGCGCTCATGTGTCTTGAGCATCCAGGAGGACCAAGTCCTTGGTGTGTTGGTGGCGGAGAGGTGAGAATCATGCCTTCTTCCTCTGCCTTCTCCCAAGAACCTCGCACAACCGAAATGTGAGCAAGCTCTCACTAATCTGCTGAGTCTTCCATGCCCATCGCCAGTTCGTCCTCCATTTCTTCCTGGGCTCCTGCACCTTCCTCAACTGTTTTGCTGATACTATGCACCCTTGATAATCCCTCTCCCCCACCGTACCATGACTGCCGCCAAGGTGCCGCTGACCGTCTGGACCTTGTAGATCTTGTTATCCCTTCCGCATATGACTCCTCCAGTACCTTCTCCCTTCATCTTGGACCAACACCTGACTCCGAATAATGCTTACAGTGTGCTCCATCATGTAGATGACCAAAATTGTCACGCTGAGAATGTCATCGCCAGTGTTAAACATCTGCGTCAACATTTGTAAACTGTGTAGATTGGTGCATATGTCCTTGATCTGACACCACTCCAGCAGCGTGATGTGCACCACCTCTGGATCAAGTTAGCCCAGGGTGTACATCATAACGTATTTCAGCTGGGCTCTGCGGTGCTGCCACAGACTCTGCAACATGTGCAGATTCAAATTCCTGCATGTCGGAACATCGCATTTCAGACGTTTAACCGCCATACCATAAGACTTCAGGAGCGATGAAAGTTGTTGTGCTACTGGGTGCGAACGATGGAAGTGAGCACATAGCGAGCGTGCCCGCTGTACAAAGCCATGTAGGCCGGGATGTTGTTTTAAAAATTGCTGGAGAATCAGATTAAACACGTGAGCCATACAACTCACGTGTGTCACATTGGCCTGACGAAGGCACGCTGCCATGTTTGCATCATTGCCGCACACGGCTGTTAAGTCACCACCGTAGTCCGCTATGTCAATTTGTACTCCTGTCGCAAGGTGACAACGTGTTCCTTTCGTGCATAGGGCTGATGATGGGAGAGGAGTCGACGCCAGCGGCGCAGGTGGACGCAGGTTATACTCACCCACTGGGCTGCGTTACCTTGACATATGCAGAACCAATGGCTGAATGCAGGTGCTGGGTATCTCACAGATGAAGTACCATCATTCAGCTACAACCAATGGGAAGACACAACACTCTTTTTTAGGCTCCTCCTGTCTGAAGACCACTGCCAGACATAGCTATGAACCTCTGGTTACTGTTACCCCCAGTTTAGTTTTATGAGTTTGTGGGCTTGTTACCTGACTACTTTTCCTGCTTGCTGTTTAGGTACCTCGTTGGCCGATTTGCATTTCACCTCTGCTTGTTTTCTGATTAAGTCCTGTCCCTCCCATTCTGTTCCTCTTCCTCAATTAATGTTTTGACCCTGCATAACTACTATTCTCTGGAACTGCAGCCTTCCACAGGTATTGATCAACTTGGGCCCTGTGTCATTCAACATCACTGTATAGGGATTAAAGGGTTTCAGGGTTCTGGGGGTCCAGCTTGGTGAGTGGGTTCCCTCTAGCCTATCCTTTACAGCCTGTCTGAGTCTGTCGATCCAGGCAGGCGTTACATCGTGCCCTTGACAGAAGGACATGTAGGCCGGGATAGTGTTTTAAAAATTGCTGGAGATTTGGATTCAACACGTGAGCCATACAAGGCACATGTGTCACATTTCCCTGAAGAAGGGCCGCAGACTGTTTAGCATCATTGTCGCACTCGGCATTCCCTGGCTGCTGGTTGAGTGGAGACAACCATTGATGAAACTCGGTCTCACTCTACAGAGCTAACCGTCCACAACTCCTCAGCGGTGTCTCACATTTCCCCTACATTTCAAAGTAAACATTTGACCGCCTGATGGCCTTGAGCTCTGCTGCCAGCATAGTAAGGAGGTGTGTGGGATTCCTTGGGCGCAGTTACAAGGAAGGGTGGCCTGACCACACAGGGTTTGGGCTGAGGTGCAGGAACAACACGAGGTTGATAAGGCAGAAGCAATGGCGGAACTTGTACCTACAGAGGAAGGATTGAAGCACACAACTCGTGGGGACGGAAAGACTTGTACAGCAGACACTTCTCCATCTATCAACCTAGTTACCCAGTGCCCAGTCAGCGACATGTAACGCCCTTGTCCATGCTTACTGTTCCAAGTATCTGTGGTGAAATGCACCCTGTCACACACAGAGTTTCTCAAGGAAGCGGTAATGTTGTGTGCGACCTGCTGTGTTAGCGCGGGCATCCCTTTCTTGGAGAAGGAGTTGCAAATGGCCATTGGCTCTTGGGGCACTGCAATGGGCATAAGGTCTTGAAAATCCTCGGTGACAAAAGGGTGTAAAGGCAGCCTTTCTGGAGCCAACAAGTTTGAGATGCTGAAACTAAGCCTCTTAGGCATGTCATGCACTTCAAAAATCATGTAAAAAACAGCGAGGGGACTCCAACCACAGTCTCCCTCGTTGCCACTAATTGGGCCACACACACCCCACTTGACTGTCATCAGTTGACCCCCCTTTTCAAAATGAAAAAGATGCTTTGCATGAAGCACTCTCAAAAATACGTGTGCCTTTCGCCTCCCCTGGCTGACCCAGGGGAAGAAAAGTCCTCTGAGAGCCATGACTTGTTCATCTTGGTTCTTTTAGAAACACAGCGAGGGGACTCCAACCACAGTCTCCCTAATTTCCACTAATTGGGCCACACACCCCCCACTTGACTGGCATCAGTTGACCCCCCTTTTGAAAATGAAAAAGATGTTTTGCATGAAGCACTCTCAAAAATACGTGTGCCATTCGCCTCCCTTGGGTGACCCAGGGGAAGAAAAGTCCTCTGAGAGCCATGACTTGTTCATCTTGGTTCTTTGAGAAACACAGCAAGGGGACTCCAACCACAGTCTCCCTCGTTGCCACTAATTGGGCCACACACACCCCACTTGACTGTCATCAGTTGACCCCCCTTTTGAAAATGAAAAAGATGCTTTGCATGAAGCACTCTCAAAAATACGCGTGCCTTTCACCTCCCCTGGCTGACCCAGGGGAAGAAAAGTCCTCTGAGAGCCATAACTTGTTCATCTTGGTTCTTTTAGAAACACAGCGAGGGGACTCCAACCACAGTCTCCCTCCTTGCCACTAATTGGGCCACACACACCCCACTTGACTGTCATCAGTTGACTCCCCATTTGAAAATGAAAAAGATGCTGTGCATGAAGCACTCTCAAAAATACGCGTGCCTTTCGCCTCCCCTGGCTGACCCAGGGGAAGAAAAGTCCTCTGAGAGCCATGACTTGTTCATCTTGGTTCTTTTAGAAACACAGCGAGGGGACTCCAACCACAGTCTCCCTCGTTGCCACTAATTGGGCCACACACACCCCACTTGACTGTCATCAGTTGACCCCCCTTTTGAAAATGAAAAAGATGCTTTGCATGAAGCACTCTCCAAAATACACGTGCCTTTCACCTCCCCTGGATGACCCAGGGGAAGAAAAGTCCTCGGAGAGCCATGTCCACATTGTCAGAGGACAGACACGTGTGCTTATCTGTCAGCAGACCCCCCAGCAGCACTGAAGACAGGTTCCGAGAGAACGCTGGCTGCAGTACACGACAAGATCCCCAAGGCGTACGTGGCGAGCTCAGGCAATTTATCCAGATTGGAAGCCTAAAATGAGCAAGACTCAAGTTGCACAGTAATGGCATCGATGTTCCCTTGCATATACTCATATATCTGTGTCTCCTCCTCTTTTTCCTCATAACGCTGTTTTGTTTTCGCATAAGAATTTGTTCTTGTCACTTTCCCATGTGTTTGTGTTGTGTTGTGAGTTGTTTGTTACCTTTTGGACACCTTTGAGGGTGTTTTCTAGGTATTTTTATGTGTTTGTGATTGCCTCCCATTGTTTCCTATGCGGTTCGAGTGGTTCGCCGAACCAAACTCGAACAAGGCCTCCGTTCGGTGAACCGAACTCGAGCCGAACCACGACCGGTTCGCTCATCTCTAGTGCTTATGTGAATGTGTGGCACCCCTGACCCGGTCAGTCGCCACTGAGTTCTGCACCTATGCTGGGACAGTGCTACCAGGTAATCCTAAAGGCCAGAACGAGGTGTGTACACACAGACACATAGCAACCAATTCCCCCACACCATTAGATGGGACCCTTGGGTAGTCTCCGGACAGGGCTAGCCTTCAATTCTTATTAATGGGTGTAGCAGAGGGAATGGGAGATAAAGTGCAGAGGTTGTCAGGAAAGTAAGAGGAGAACCAGTCTGGTAGTGGTGAGCAGCGGTTGCTAGGGAATACACGCGCGGCCACTAGTCAGACCCTGCGCGGTGTAGTGACAGTTGGCGGGGGAGAACGGTCACGTGGTCAGTCAGACGGAGAGTCTGTACGAGGTTACCAGTGACTAGGCACGTATGGCGAACAGGTCCCTAGGGCAGACTTCAGTTTTGACTACCTGCTAAACCTGCTGGTGAGGGGAACTACAGGTACTTCACCAACTATACAGAGTCCGAGCCTCAGCATCAACACAGAGACCCATAAGGAGACAGAGCTTGAAGCCATCTCACCTGGTCCATGCTGCCGGCAAATGGGCCAAACACAGGGGATAAAAGGCAGTTGCGACTCCATGGATAGACCCCCATGGTACTTCAAGTCAGGGGGCGATCCGAACACAGAAGTGCTAGTAAGGCGAGCTAACTGGTTACCCTCAGACTGGTCCGAAGGAAACCCTGGTTCTTACCTGGTTAATCAAAGCATCGCCCGGGTCAGCTAACCTTAACAACCGAAGTGAGTAAAAAGCAGTTGAAAGACTTTTGGACTAAGCCTGAGTTATTACGAGACCCCCTATCCTACTTAGCCGAGCCCCTGGGGCCTACCTCACTCATGGGAGGCTACATCATCTGACTGCAGACCCCATCAGCCCCAGACGCTCGTAAAATCTGCAGTGGCGGTCATCCACATCCCTGACCGCAAACCGTGAGTGGCGTCATGACACATATACAAAACTGACAGTACCTGTTGCCATACTAAAGAAGCCCTGTGGCGTCCCTGAAGAGGATCATCATCCCTGGAACGTCACACATGCATGTGCACATGGCTGTTTACCTGTATGGGTATAATAATTAGTGATGAGCGAGCATGCTTGTAACTACTCGGTACTCGCACGAGTATCGCTGTACTCGGGCTGCTCGGCGGGGACCGAGTAATCTCGCGATACTCGTGCTGTACTCGTGGTCTTCATTTCTGCATGTTGGCACTCTTTTGAGAGCCAGCCCTCATGCAGGGATTGGCTGGCAGACCACTGCAATGCCACAGCCCTGTTAGTTGTGGAATTGCAGTGATTGGCCGGCCTGCACAGCGTGACCGAGCCTTTATATCGGCCGGCGCGCTGTGCTCTGCTCACAGCTATCCAGACAGTCAGTGCAGGGAGAGTGTCGCTGATTCAGGGAAAGCTTTGTGGCCCTTTATAGCTTTTTCAGTTGCAGGGCTGCAAACAGTGTGACCAAAAGTCCTTCTCAGGACTATTCTAGTTGTATACAGGCAGGCAGGGTATAGCCAGGTCGGAGTACAGTAGCAGAGTCCTTCTCAGGACTATTGTTGCTATATACAGGCAGGGTATAGCCAGGTCTGAATACAGGCTAGTGACCAAAAGAGTCCTTGTCAGGACTATTGTACCAGTATACAGGCAGGCAGGGTAGTGGTGACCGTATACCAGCCTTCATCATATCTGGGGCTGGTGTACACAGTGTAAAACAGTCCAGATAGTGTCTGACTTGTCTGTAATTGTCGCTCCCCAAAAAAACCTGTTAGGTTCTTATTGCGTCCGTGCTTGGTTTTTAAAACCGCACGTGTGTGCCTGTTGGTGGCAGCGTACAGGTGCACTTGTGTGCAATTTCCAGAAACTTTGATATAACGCACAAGTAGTGAATATACACGTCAGCAGTGCACAGCATTGCAAAATGCGCAAGGGCATTGGCAAGGAACAAGGAAGTGGACGTGATGGTGGTGCAGGCAGAGGCCAAGGTCGTGGGCAAGCTCTAATTTCGCCACAACAAAGGGCCACATCTAGTCGCTCGCACGTCCTGTCCCAAATTCTTGGGGACCGCAGCAGTACACCGCTCTTGAACCAAGACCAGTGTCAACAGGTTGTTAGTTGGATAGCAGATAATGCTTCCAGTCAGATTGGCACCACCACAAACACTCTGTCTTCCACACGGTCAAGTGTCAGTAGCCGTGATACTGCACCGCACATTTCTGAACCTGATCCTCCTTCCTACCACCAGGCTGAGTACACGTCCTCCTCGGACATTAATGATCCCACACTTGGACACTCGGAAGAGCTGTTCACGTTTCCATTCACACATTCTGGCCTCTCGCCAGCTCATATTGAAGTGGGTCATGAGGAGATCGTCTGTACAGATGGCCAAATATTTGAGCAGCCACGTTCTCACGAAGTTGGCAACGTGTCTCAACAAGTGGTGGACGATGATGAGACACAATTGTCAGGAAGTCAGGAGGAGGAGCAGGGTGCGGAAGAGGAAGACGACGTGGTGGATGATCCAGTAACTGACCCAACCTGGCAGGAGGATATGCAGAGCGAGGACAGCAGTGCACAGGGGGAGGGAGGCGTAGCATCACAACAGGCAGTAAGAAGCAGGGTGGTGGCCCCAGGCAGAAGTCAGGCAACCGTTCCCCGGAACAACACGACGACACAAGGTGCCTGTACAAATGTTAGGTCTTCCCGAGTCTGGCAGTTTTTTAAGTTGGATCCAGATGATTCAAAAAAGGCCATTTGCAACACCTGCCGTGCCAGCATCAGCAGGGGTACCAAAACTAGCAGCCTGACCACCACCAGCATGATCAGGCACATGTCAGCCAAGCACCCGACTTTGTGGGAAGTACAACAGAGTCGAGGAGCAGTGCTTGCTGATGTCACTGCTACGTCTTCGCTGGTTGTGCATGCGAGCCAATCCCCTGTCCATGCTGCCTGCGAACAAGCCTCCTCCACTCCTGCACCTGCAGTTGCCTACGCAGAAAGAACACCATCATCAAGCACGTCCTTGTCCCAGCGCAGCGTTCAGTTATCCATTCAGCAAACCTTTGAACGCAGGCGCAAATACACTGCCAACACCCCACATGCCACAGTTCTAAATGCTAACATTTCGCGACTGCTTGCGCTGGAAATGTTGCCTTTTAGGCTGGTGGAGACAGAAGCATTCCGTGACCTGATGGCGGCAGCTGTCCCACGTTACTCGGTCCCCAGCCGCCACTATTTCTCCCGGTGTGCCGTCCCCGCGTTGCATAACCACGTGTCACAAAACATCACACGTGCCCTGAACAACGCTGTTTCACCCAAGGTCCACCTAACCACAGACACGTGGACAAGTGCTTGTGGGCAAGGCCGCTACATCTCGTTGACGGCACACTGGGTTAATATTGTGGAAGCTCTGACCCAGTCTGAGCGAGGGACGGAACACGTCCTTCCCACACCAAGGTTTGCAGGCCCTACCTCAGTCAGTGTTTCACCCACACTCTACAGCTCCGGAATGTCATGCTCTTCAGCCTCCTCCTCCTCCTGCGCATCCTCATCCACTGTACCCTCCACACCAGTCACAAGCTGGAAGCACTGCAGCACTGCCTCGGCGAAGCGGCAACAGGCTGTGCTGAAGCTAATCTGCATAGGTGACAAACCCCACAATGCAGAAGAGCTGTGGACAGCTCTGAAACAGCAAGCAGATCACTGGCTCACACCTCTGAACCTAAAGCCAGGAAAGGTCGTGTGTGACAATGGCCGGAACCTGGTGGCGGCTTTGAGGCGAGGCCAGCTGACACATGTTCCATGAGTGGCCCATGTGCTCAACCTCGTGGTTCAGCGGTTTCTAAAGTCATACCCAGAGCTGTCTGATCTGCTGGTAAAAGTTCGCCGCCTGTCTGCACATTTTCGAAAGTCACCTACTGCTTCAGCCGGCCTTGCCGGCTTTCAGCGCCGTTTGCATCTTCCGGCTCACAGACTGGTGTGTGATGTCCCCACGCGTTGGAATTCAACTCTGCACATGTTGGTCAGGATATGTGAGCAGAAGAGGGCAGTTGTTGAGTACCTGCATCACCTAAGCCGTCGGGAAATGGGTCAAACTCCACACATAACACCTGAGGAGTGGAGATGGATGTCAGACCTATGTACCATCCTCCAAAACTTTGAGGACTCCACCAAGATGGTGAGTGGTGATGACGCCATTATTAGCGTCACCATACCGCTACTCTGCCTTCTAAAACGGTCTCTGCTGAAAAACAAACATGATGCATTGCAGGCGGAGCGCGATGAGTTGCAGCAAGAAACAGTAGTGGGTGTGGGTGATAACACACAGCCCAGCCTCGTCTCATCACAACGTGCAGTGGAGGACTATGACGAGGAGGAGGATGAAGACATGGAGCAACTCTCCGGCCAAATTGAGGCTATGACATGCACACCAGTCATATCCTCGGTTCAGCGTGGCTGGCCAGAGGACAGGGTAGATGAGGAGGAGGAGGAGGAGGAGGAGGAGGAGGACAGCATGTTCAGTCATCTTGTTGGTCAGGCTACTGAAGTCCTGGCTGTTAAGAGTCTGGCGCACATGGCTGACTTTATGGTAAGCTGCCTGTCTCGTGACCCTCGCGTTAAGAACATCTTGGCCGACAATCATTACTGGTTGGTAACACTGTTAGACCCACGCTACAAGGAGAACTTTTTGTCTCTTATTCCCGTGGAGGAGAGGTCAACCAAAATGCAGCAGTTCCGGAAGGCCATAGTCACGGAAGTAGGCAAAGCATTCCCCTCACAAAACGCTAGCGGCATAGGTCAGGAATCAGTGGACAACCGAGGCGTACAGCCGAGAGAGGCACAAGTCCAATCCGCCAGAGGTAGGGGAACAGTCTTTAAGATGTGGGACAGTTTTCTCAGCCCCTCACGTACCACAGCCCCTGAGGTGCGGGGTAGTGCCACAAGAAATCCTAAGTTTGCCCAGATGCTGAAGGAGTACCTTGCAGATCGAACAACTGTACTCCGACATTCCTCTGTGCCTTACAATTATTGGGTATCCAAGCTGGACACGTGGCATGAATTGGCTCTCTACGCCTTGGAAGTCCTGGCCTGCCCTGCTGCTAGCGTTTTGTCAGAGCGTGTTTTTAGTGCCGCAGGTGGAATCATTACAGATAAACGCACCCGCCTGTCAACTGAAAATGCTGACAGGCTGACTCTGATCAAGATGAACAAGGGTTGGATTGGGCCAGACTTCACCACACCACCAGCAAATGAGAGCGGAATTTAAAGTTTGCCATGTACCTCCACTCACCCATGGGTACACACTTCTGGACTTTGGATAATCGCTGGACTGCTCCTCCTTCTCCTCATGCGCCACCATGATGATGACCGTTACAAATTGCAATACTTAGGCCTTTGTTTCAGGTATACCCCCAGTGGTAAATTTTTTCGCCCATTCTTTGCAGAATGGACATTACAACGACAGGAGACCCGCTCCTTTGCAATGGGAACAATGTTTTGAGGCCCTCATGCACATCTCTACCCAGGGACAACGTGGAGCCTCCCAATTTTTGGCTGCCCTGCCTAAGGGCTATACTATAATACACCCACTTCCTGACAATGGACACTTAATGTTTTGAGGCCCTCATGCACGTCTCTACCCAGGGACAATGTGGAGCCTCCCAATTTTTGGCTGCCCTGCCTAAGGGCTATACTATAATACACCCACTTCCTGACAATGGACACTTAATGTTTTGAGGCCCTCATGCACGTCTCTACCCAGGGACAACGTGGAGCCTCCCAATTTTTGGCTGCCCTGCCTAAGGGCTATACTATAATACACCCACTTCCTGACAATGGACACTTAATGTTTTGAGGCCCTCATGCACGTCTCTACCCAGGGACAACGTGGAGCCTCCCAATTTTTGGCTGCCCTGCCTAAGGGCTATACTATAATACACCCACTTCCTGACAATGGACACTTAATGTTTTGAGGCCCTCATGCACGTCTCTACCCAGGGACAATGTGGAGCCTCCCAATTTTTGGCTGCCCTGCCTAAGGGCTATACTAAAATAGACCCACTTCCTTACAATGGGCACTTCAGGTTTACAGGCCATCATGCACGTCTCTATCCAGGGACAATGTGGAGCCTCCCAATTTTTGGCTGCCCTGCCTAAGGGCTATACTATAATAGACCCACTTCCTTACAATGGGCACTTCAGGTTTACAGGCCATCATGCACGTCTCTATCCAGGGACAATGTGGAGCCTCCCAATTTTTGGCTGCCCTGCCTAAGGGCTATACTACAATAGACCCACTTCCTTACAATGGGCACTTCAGGTTTACAGGCCATCATGCACGTCTCTATCCAGGGACAATGTGGAGCCTCCCAATTTTTGGCTGCCCTGCCTAAGGGCTATACTACAATAGACCCACTTCCTTACAATGGGCACTTCAGGTTTACAGGCCATCATGCACGTCTCTATCCAGGGACAATGTGGAGCCTCCCAATTTTTGGCTGCCCTGCCTAAGGGCTATACTACAATAGACCCACTTCCTTACAATGGGCACTTCAGGTTTACAGGCCATCATGCACGTCTCTATCCAGGGACAACGTGGAGCCTCCCAATTTTTGGCTGCCCTGGCAAAGGGCTATACTAAAATAGACCCACTTCCTTACAATGGGCACTTCAGGTTTACAGGCCATCATGCACGTCTCTATCCAGGGACAACGTGGAGCCTCCCAATTTTTGGCTGCCCTGGCAAAGGGCTATACTAAAATAGACCCACTTCCTTACAATGGGCACTTCAGGTTTACAGGCCATCATGCACGTCTCTATCCAGGGACAATGTGGAGCCTCCCAATTTTTGGCTGCCCTGCCTAAGGGCTATACTACAATAGACCCACTTCCTTACAATGGGCACTTCAGGTTTACAGGCCCTCATGCACGTCTGTATGCAGGGGCATTGGTGAACCTCACAATTTTGGACTGCCCTGGCAAAGGAAAATACTACAAAGACTCACTTCCTCAAAATGGGCACATTAGACTCAAGAGGCCTTCATGTACGTCTCTTCTCAGGGACATCGGAGTGCCACACAATGTTTTCACGTAAAATCTTTCATGTATTAATCTCAAAAAGTAACATACACCAGCTCTATCTCACTATTGGGTATGTGCCCTTAACATTTCTGCAATGAAAAATCATTTTGGGGTCATTTTGGAAGGTTTTCTGGTGAGTCCATAAAAATGGCGTGAAACGCGGACAAAATTGTTCACAGCTGTGACTTTTGAGTGATAAATGCTTCAAGGGGTCTTCCCCATGCTGTTGCCATGTCATTTGAGCACTCTTCTGAGACTTTTGTGACATTTTTAGGGTTTCTACATGCTGCCGGGGGGTCATTTCACAAAAATACTCGGGTCTCCCATAGGATAACATTGGGCTCGTTGCTCGGCCCGAGTACACGAGTATCTTGGGAGGCTCGGCCCGAGCTTCGAGCACCCGAGCTTTTTAGTACTCGCTCATCACTAATAATAATGTGTTAATGCCTTTTGCATACCTATATAGCTATTGCTTTTATTTTAATTTAGTAACCAAAATTTTAGTCTACATTTCTTTACCTACTTTTGCCCTTTTTAGTTTTACAGCATTCCCATACCTGTACTCTTTATTGTACTTTATATTTTTGCCCCCAGTGTATCTACATATATTCCCCTAGGTATATATGTAGATTTTTTATTCTCGTTATATATTATGCATTTTTCCATATGCATCATATAATCTCCCACATACCCTGCTATTCACTCCTGGCTCCTCGTACATGCACACTGCTCTGCATCCTGGCTGTTAGATGACCTGCCCTGTCTCTGAGGGCTGTGATGTTTGATCACTGATCTGCTCACATGGCTCCTGGCACAGCCACTGCTCGGAGCCCAGCATTACCATTGCGGCGTGTACGTCACTAAGGGCTTGCCGGCTCTGGATTGGTTTATGGCCCTATATCTACCTCACATCCTGCACACTTAGCACCACCTCCTGACAAAGGTTTTCCACACTGAAACGGCCGTTGGGTCGCACGCTGCTATCCTGCATCTCCCTGGGCAATATATAATACAACAATCTTGGCTTTATTTCTCTTATGGTGGGATCTGGGCATTGGGCAATCTTATAATTTATCTTTTTGCATATGGATCTACTTGCTTTTTGCTTATAGTACTTCATTCAACCTGGTGCCTCCTGTTTATTAAATTCTATTATGGTTTTTGGATAGCGAACAGGGTATATTATTTTTCTATATATAAACAATTTTTTTTTCATAAAAATTATTGACATACTTTTAATGCATTGTTATTTAAGTACTGTATCTTATCTATGATATATATGTGTGTGTGCATATATATCTAATATATAAAGCTAAGTGTATGTATGTGTGTATGAATGTCCGCTAAAGGAATCCGCATCGTCGCATTTACAATCACGAAATTTTGCACAGACACCTCATGTGACCCAGGGAACATCATAGACTATGTTTTGATGGGAAAATTTAACCCCACGCTTTACAGTTACTCTCCAAAATCCTGCCTCCATTAAACGAAAGGAGGTGGGAGCTACAGGCTATTAATAGCAACTGTCAGTGGTTGCTATAGGAACAAAATGAACTGTTAGTATAAGAAGCTTATGTGTGAGGTAATATGATGTCGGTGGGGCGATTGAGAGAGACAGAGACAGAGAGACAGACAGGGAGAGGAACAGACGGGCAAAGAGACAGACGGGGAAAGAGACAGCCGGGGAAAGAGACAGCCGGGCAAAGAGACAGTCTTAGAAAGAGACAGCCGGGCAAAGCAACAGACCTGGAAAGAGAAAGCCCTGGAAAGAGACATCCCTGGAAAGAGACAGCCGGGCAAAGCGACAGCCCTGGAAAGAGACAGCCCTGGAAAGAGACAGCCCTGGAAAGAGACAGCCAGGCTAAGAGACAGCCGGGCAAAGAGACAGATGAGCAAAGAGACAGCCCTGGAAAGAGACAGCCGCGCAAAGAGACAGCCGGGCAAAGAGATAGCCGGGCAAAGAGACAGCCGGGCAAAGACAGCCGGGCAAAGAGACAGCCGGGCAAAGAGACAGCCGGGCAAAGAGACAGCCCTGGAAAGAGACAGCCCTGGAAAGAGGCAGAACTGGAAAGAGACAGCCCTGGAAAGAGACAGCCGAGCAAAGAGACAGACGAGCAAAGAGACAGCTCTGGAAAGAGACAGCCGGGCAAAGAGATAGACAAGCAAAGAAACAGCCCTGGAAAGAGACAGCCCTGGAAAGAGACAGCCCTGGAAAGAGACAGCCCTGGAAAGAGAAAGCCGGGCAAAGAGACAGCCAGGCAAAGAGACAGCCCTGGAAAGAGACAGCCCTGGAAAGTGACAGATGGGCAAAGCGACAGCCCTGGAAAGAGACAGCCCTGGAAAGAGACAGATGGGCAAAGCGACAGCCCTGGAAAGCGACAGCCCTGGAAAGAGACAGCCTTGGAAAGAGACAGCCCTGGAAAGAGACAGCCGGGCAAAGAGACAGACCTGGAAAGAAGCAGCCGGGCAAAGCGACAGACCTGGAAAGAGACAGAGACAACAACCCAACCAGGATAATGATTAGGTATGAAGTGAAAGCGTATACATATATTTTTATAAAAGTAGAAACTTTATTAACCCCTTCACGACCGCGGGCAGTAAAATTACGTCCTATTTTAACGTCACTTATCGACTAGGGACGTAATTTTACGGCCTAAAGTTCATTTGATTGCCGTGGCCATAGCAACGGCTTTTAAATTATGTCCCCTGCTGTTTCTTACAGCAGGGGACCTTTGCTTGACCCCAGGGGGGGTGGCATCGCCACCCCCCATCGACGATCGATGTGATTGGCTGTTCAAATCTGAACCGCCAACCACATCGTTCTCACTAATTTCGGCAAAAATAATGCCTGAATTAGTGCGATACTGTGAGATCTGGCTATGAGGGGCTGAATTAGCTTCACCACATCATATTTGGAGCCCTAACATTTCGCCCCCAGCCCCTGCAGCACTGATTGGAGCGATCGTGCTATGACGCGCAATCACTCCAATCAGTGTGCAGTGGGGCGGACTGATCTGCAGGTGGCCACCCTCCCCAGGCCTGTGCTGGTCTGGGGAGCCTCCTGTAACATGTCTACAGCGTGCACTGGCTGGTAGTTGTGGTACCATGCCATCGCTGCTGCTGCCGCTGCTGAGATCACCGCTCCTGCTGCACGTGAGTACTGTGCTCACCTTGCAGCCCATTCGCGCTCCCGCGATGCCCCTGTGCGCTCCCGTGGTTCCCCTGCATGCTCCCGTGATGGCCCCTGCCCGTGCCCCCCTGCGATCTTCCCCCCCACACCCCGATCTGCTCCCCCGACATCCCGATCTGCTCCCCCCACGATCTGAATGCCCCCCATTATCTCTATTCTGCAGCTCCTTATCCGCTATCCCCCTCCCCCTCTGCTCTCCCTTCCTCCCCTTCTGCTCTCCCCCCCTCTGCTCTCCCCTCCTCTTCCTCTGCTTTCCCCCGACATCCTCTTACCTGTCTTCAACGGGTCGTCCAAGGTCTTCACTGGCTCGATCACATCTGCCTCCATCGCTGGGTCCTTCCTGGGTATTCTGCTGATCTGTCCAACGTCCTGCCTGCTGCTCCTGTAAAGTCGTCCATCTCGCTTGCCTTCTGTTCCTCCTGCAGTTCTTCTGGTCAGTGATCCTCCTGCTAATCCTTTGGGTACTGTGAGTATAACTTTTTTTTTTCCTTTCTGTATTCCCTGTCCATTTTTACACCTCATCCGTCCGTGCGTACCGCCGAGTGCTGATCAAGGATGCAGATAACGTATCTGCATCCATGGTCAGTTTTCGGCGGGACTTTTTTTTCCCTATCCCCGGCGCTTTTTGTATCGCATCCGACCGTGCGTCCTGCAGCGGCCGATCAGTGCACCGCGTATGTGCGTTTGAAAAGTCAAATGGCGTTCCTTTTCTTCTGAGCCCCGCCATGTGCCCAAACAATTACTTTCCACCACATATGAGGTATCTGCGTACTCAGGAAAAATTGCACAATACGTTTTATAGTGCAGTTTTTCCTGATACCATTGTAAAAAAAAAAAGCTACCTGATTGATGCAAAAATTTTGTGGTAAAAAAAAATAATAATTTTCACGGCTCAACGTTATCAACTTCTGTGGAGCCCCTGGGGGTAGAAGGGGCTCACCAAACATCTAGATAAATTCCTTGAGGGGTCTAGTTCCAAAATGGGGTTATTTGTGGGGGAGCTCCACTGTTTAGGCACCATAGGGGGTCTCCAAATGTGACATGGCGTCCGCTAATGATTCCAACCAATTTTCCTGTCAAATGGTGCTCCTTCTCTTCTGAGCCCCGCCATGCGCCCAAACAATTACTTTCCACCACATATGGGGTATCGTCGTACTCAGGAAAAAATGCACTATAAATTTCATAGTGCATTTTTTCCTGATACCCCTGTGAAAAAAAACTACCTGGTTCAAGTAACAGTTTTGTGGTGAAAAAAATAAAATTGTATTCATGGCTCAACATTATGAACTTCTGTGGAGCCCCTTGGGGCTCGCTAAACATCTAGATAAACTCCTTGAAGGGTCTCGTTTCCAAAATGGGGTCACTTGTGGGGGAGCTCCATTGTTTAGGCACCTCAGGGGGTCTCCAAATGCAACATTACGTCAGCTAATGATTCCAACCAATTTTGCTGTCAAATGGTTCTCCTTCTCTTCTGAGCCCCGCCATGCTCCCAAACAATTACTTTCCATCACATACGAGGTATTGTTGTACTCAGGAAAAAATGCACTATAAATTTCATGGTGCATTTTTTCTTGATACCCTTGTGAAAAAAAGCTACCTAGTTGAAGCAACAGTTTTGTGATAAAAAATTTTTTTTTTCTTTTTACGGCTCAACATTATAAACTTCTGTGAAGTCCCCAGGTGTTCAAAGTGCTCACCAAACATCTAGAAAAATTATTTGAGGGCTTGTGGGGGAGCTCCATTGTTTAGGTACCTCAGGGGGTCTTCAAACCCGAAATGGCGTCCGCTAATGAGTGAAGCTAATTTTGCACTCAAAAATTCAAATGGCGCTCCTTGCCTTCCGAGCCCTGCTGTATGCCCAAACATTTGATTTCCACAATATATAAGGTATCTGCGTACTCAGGAGAAAACGCACAATACATTTTATGGTGCATTTTTTCCTGATACCCTTGTGAAAAAAAAGCTACCTGGTTGATGCAACAGTTTTGTGGTAAAAACTTTTTTTTTTCTTTTCACGGCTCAACGTTATAAACTTCTGTGAAGCCCCCAGGGGTTCAAAGTGCTCACCAAACATCTAGAAAAATTATTTGAGGGCTCTAGTTTCAAAAAATGGGGTCACTTGGGGGGGAGCTCTATTGTTTAGGCACCTCAGGGGGTCTTCAAACCCGACATGGCGTCCGCTAATGAGAGCAGCTAATTTTGCACTCAAAAATTCAAATGGCGCTCCTTCCCTTTCGACCTCTGCCGTGCGCCCAAACAATTGATTTTTACCACATGTGGTATCAGCGTACTCAGGAGAAAATGCACAATAAATTGTATGGTGAAATTTCTCTTTTCTCCCTTGTGAAAATAAAAATGTTATGGCTAAAGTAACATTTTTGTGTTAAAAAGTAAAATTTTCATTTTTTCCTTCCACATTGGTTTAGTTCCTGTGAAGCACCTAAAGTGTTAATTAACTTCTTGGATGTGGTTTTGAGCAGTATGAGGGGTGCAGATTTTAGAATGGGGTCACTTTTGGGTATTTTCTGTCACCTCGGCCTCTCAAAGTCACTTCAAATGTGATGTGGTCCCTAAAAAAATTATTTTGTAAATTTTGTTGGAAAAATGAGAAATTGCTGATGAAATTTGATCCCTTCTAACTTCCTAACGAAAAAAAATTTTGTTTCGAAAAATGTGCTGATATAAAGTAGACATGTGGGAAATGTTATTTAGTAACTATTTTGTGTGACATATCTCTCAGATTTATGAGCATAAATTTTCAAAGTTTGAAAATTGTGAAATTTTCAAAATTGTCGCAAAATTTCCGAATTTTTTACAAATAAACGCAAAAATATCGGCCTAAATTTACCACTGACATGAAGTACAATATGTCATGAAAAAACAGTGTCAGAATCGCCAGGATCCGTTGAAGCGTTCCAGAGATATAACCTGTCAAAGTGACACTGGTCAGAAGTGCAAAAAATGGCCCAGTCATTAGGGTGTTTTAGTGGCCGGGGGTGAAGGGGTTAATATTAATTCAAACACAATTAAAACAGGAAGAACCCACAAAGTAGAACACATGATCCCAGGATAATATCCACATAATCATACGTATTATCTGTTACAGAAGTCTATAGATTTATTAACCTCAGGATAAATATCACATACAGTTAGGTCCAGAAATATTTGGACAGTGACACAATTTTCGCGAGTTGGGCTCTGCATGCCACCACATTGGATTTGAAATGAAACCTCTACAACAGAATTCAAGTGCAGATTGTAACGTTTAATTTGAAGGTTTGAATAAAAATATCTGATAGAAATTGTAGGAATTGTACACATTTCTTTACAAACACTCCACATTTTAGGAGGTCAAAGGTAATTGGACAAATAAACCAAACCCAAAAAAAAATTTTTTATTTTCAATATTTTGTTGCGAATCCTTTGGAGGCAATCAGTGCCTTAAGTCTGGAACCCATGGACATCACCAAACGCTGGGTTTCCTTCTTCTTAATGCTTTGCCAGGCCTTTACAGCCGCAGCCTTCAGGTCTTGCTTGTTTGTGGGTCTTTCCGTCTTAAGTCTGGATTTGAGCAAGTGAAATGCATGCTCAATTGGGTTAAGATCTGGTGATTGACTTGGCCATTGCAGAATGTTCCACTTTTTTGCACTCATGAACTCCTGGGTAGCTTTGGCTGTATGCTTGGGGTCATTGTCCATCTGTACTATGAAGCGCCGTCCGATCAACTTTGCGGCATTTGGCTGAATCTGGGCTAAAAGTATATCCCGGTACACTTCAGAATTCATCCGGCTACTCTTGTCTGCTGTTATGTCATCAATAAACACAAGTGACCCAGTGCCATTGAAAGCCATGCATGCCCATGCCATCACGTTGCCTCCACCATGTTTTACAGAGGATGTGGTGTGCCTTGGATCATGTGCCGTTCCCTTTCTTCTCCAAACTTTTTTCTTCCCATCATTCTGGTACAGGTTGATCTTGGTCTCATCTGTCCATAGAATACTTTTCCAGAACTGAGCTGGCTTCATGAGGTGTTTTTCAGCAAATTTAACTCTGGCCTGTCTATTTTTGGAATTGATGAATGGTTTGCATCTAGATGTGAACCCTTTGTATTTACTTTCATGGAGTCTTCTCTTTACTGTTGACTTAAGGCCCCGTCACACTAAGCAACATCGCTAGCAACATCGCTGCTAACGAACAACTTTTGTGAAGTTGCTAGCGATGTTGCTGTGTGTGACATCCAGCAACAACCTGGCCCCTGCTGTGAGGTCGTTGGTTGTTGCTGAATGTCCTGGGCCATTTTTTAGTTGTTGCTGTCCTGCTGTGAAGCACAGATCGCTGTGTGTGACAGCGAGACAGCAACAACTAAATGTGCAAGCAGCAGGAGCAGGCTTCTGCAGAGGCTGGTAACCAATGTAAACATCGGGTAACCAAGAAGCCCTGTCCTTGGTTACCCGATATTTACCTTCGATACCAGCCTCCGCCGCTCTCACTGCCTGTGCTGCCGGCTCCTGCTCTGTGCACATGTAGCTGCAGGACACATCGGGTTAATTAACCTGATGTGTGCTGTAAGTAGGAGAGCAGGGAGCCAGCGCTAAGCATTGTGCGCTGCTCCCTGCTCTGTGCACATTTAGCTGCAGCATACATCGGGTAATTAACCCCATGTGTGCTGTAAGTAGGAGAGCAGGGAGCCAGCGCTAAGCATTGTGCGCTGCTCCCTGCTCTGTGCACATTTAGCTGCAGCACACATCAGGTAATTAACCCCATGTGTGCTGTAAGTAGGAGAGCAGGGAGCCAGCGCTAAGCATTGTGCGCTGCTCCCTGCTCTGTGCACATTTAGCTGCAGCATACATCGGGTAATTAACCCGATGTGTGCTGTAGCTAGGAGAGCAAGGAGCCAGCACTCAGTGTGCGCTGCTCCCTGCTCTCTGCACGTGTAGCTGCGTGCGCTGGTAACCAAGGTAAATATCGGGTTGGTTACCCGATATTTACCTTAGTTACCAAGCGCAGCATCTTCCACGCTGCGCTGGGGGCTGGTCACTGGTTGCTGGTGAGCTCACCAGCAACTCGTGTAGCGACGCTCCAGCGATCCCTGCCAGGTCAGGTTGCTGGTGGGATCGCTGGAGCGTCGCAGTGTGACAGCTCACCAGCAACCTCCTAGCAACTTACCAGCGATCCCTATCGTTGTTGGGATCGCTGGTAAGTTGCTTAGTGTGACGGTACCTTTAGAGACAGCTACACCTACTTCACTAAGAGTGTTCTGGACTTCAATTGATGTTGTGAACGGGTTCTTCTTCACCAAAGAAAGTATGCGGTGATCATCCACCACTGTTGTCATCCGTGGACGCCCAGGCCTTTTTGTGTTCCCAAGCTCACCAGTCAATTCCTTTTTTCTCAGAATGTACCCGACTGTTGATTTTGCTACTCCAAGCCTGTCTGCTATCTCTCTGATGGATTTTTTCTTTTTTTTCAGCCTCAGGATGTTCTGCTTCACCTCAATTGAGAGTTCCTTAGACCGCATGTTGTCTGGTCACAGCAACAGCTTCCAAATGCAAAACCACACACCTGTAATCAACCCCAGACCTTTTAACTACTTCATTGATTACAGGTTAATGAGGGAGACGCCTTCAGAGTTAATTGCAGCCCTTAGAGTCCCTTGTCCAATTACTTTTGGTCCCTTGAAAAAGAGTAGGCTATGCATTACAGAGCTATGATTCCTAAACCCTTTCTCCGATTTGGATGTGAAAACTCTCATATTGCAGCTGGGAGTGTGCACTTTCAGCCCATATTATATATAATTGTATTTCTGAACATGTTTTTGTAAACAGCTAAAATAACAAAACTTGTGTCACTGTCCAAATATTTCTGGACCTAACTGTATATATTCCCATATGGTTGAAAACGCCCCTTTTGAAGAAGCGAGGCGAAACGGCGTCAGGGGTGGTGGAGCGCATGGCCAGGTGATCCTCTTTTTAAAAGGTAAATATCCTTATTACCCACTTTAATTTGCTCCAGCAGCAGGGACATGAGAGTCCTTGTTATTATCTTAATAGGTTTTGCATTGTATTCTAAGCAGTAATTTAACAACTATAGCCTTGGTTATTTTTTGCTATTTGATTCTATCTGATCTATGGGGTGATTGTTTACATGGGAGCTTCCTGCTGTCTGCTTCTTGGTGCAGGGATTGATGGTGTCTGAATTGAGCATTCATTACATGAAGTTTAAACGAGTCTACATTGTCTTTGTCAACGGGGAATAGTTGTGTCTAAATTGAGCATCTATTATATGAATTATATACAAACTTACACTGTCCTTACCAGCAGACAGACTGCATATTAAGCCCCATGGGCAATCGCATGTGGGTTTTCAACCATATGGGAATATATATTTGATATTTATCCTGAGGTTAATAAATCTATAGACTTCTGTAACGGATAATACGTATGTATGATTTATGTGGATATTATCCTGGGATCATGTGCTGTACTTTGTGGGTTCTTCCTGTTTTAATTGTGTTTGAATTAATATTAATAAAGTTTCTACTTTTATAAAAATATATGTATACGCTTTCACTTCATACCTAATCATTATCCTGGTTGGGTTGTTGTCTCTGACTAGTTTGAAGTGTGTGTGTTTAACAAGGACAATTGATTGATATTTAACTGGAAAGAAACAGCCCTGGAAAGAGACAGCCCTGGAAAGAGGAAGAACTGGAAAGAGACAGCCCTGGAAAGAGACAACCCTGGAAAGAGACAGACTGGGCAAAGAGACAGACTGGACAAAGAGATAGACAGGCAAAGAGACAGACGGGCAAAGAGACAGACGGGGAAAGATACAGACAAAGACAGACTGGGAAAGAGAGACAAACAGAGACACACATAGAGACAGACACAGAGATAGAGACATACAGACACAGAGATGGAGACAGACTGATACAAATACAGACAGAGAGATAGAAACAGACAGACAGACATAGACACAGACAGTCAAGGAAAGAGAGACAGACAGGACAGCGACATATAGACAGAGACTGGAAGAGAGACAGAGAGACAGTTACTATATCGGGCAACGCCCGGGTACTAAAGCTTGTATAAATAGTATATATATATATATATATATATATATGCCTTATTCTGTCTGTCTTGCTCCAAAATTGTGTCACCGTGACATTGTGTCACCGTGACAGTGTCGTTACAGTGACAACTGTTGGATTGGCCGCTGGGCTCGGCCTGGCCCCGCCCCCCCCACGGATTGGCCACTCGCCTCGGCCTGGCCCCGGCCCCTGCATGGATTAGCCGCTCGCCCTGGCCCTCCGCATGCATCGCCCGCTCCAGCGTACACCGGCTCCGGGTACACATGTGCAGGGAGCCGGCATACGCTGACGCCTCGCCCGCTCAGCCCCGCTCCAGCGTACACCGCCTGCTCGACCCCGCCACACGTTGGCACACTCAGCCCCGCCCCCGGCGAACATAACCTTGAGATGCTGGGATCGTGACGGAGCCGGTGTACGCTGGTAACCATGATACACATCGCGTAACTATAGGAAGCACTTCCCTTAGTTACCCGATGTGTATCATGGTTACCAGCGTACACCGGCTCCCGGTACACATGTGCAGGGAGCCGGCATACGCTGACGCCTCGCCCGCTCAGCCCCGCCCCGACACACGTTGCCACGCACGGACCTGCCCCCGGCGGCCCCAGCATGGGGGATGGAGCACGATGGGGGGTGTGCAGCATGGAGGATGGAGCACGATGGGGGGTGCGCAGCATGGGAGATGTAGCACGATGGGGGGTGCGCAGCATGGGGGATGGAGCACGATGGGGGCTGTGCAGCATGGGAGATGGAGCACGATGGGGGGTGCGCAGCATGGGGGATGGAGCACGATGGGGGGTGTGCAGCATGGAGGATGGAGCACGATGGGGGGTGTGCAGTATAGAGGATGGAGCACGATGGGGGGTGTGCATCATGGGGGATGGAGCACGATGGGGGGTGCGCAGCATGGGGGATGGAGCACGATGGGGGGTGCGCAGCATGTCGGATGGAGCACGATGGGGGTGCGCAGCATGTCGGATGGAGCACGATGGGGGGTGCGCAGCATGGGGGATGGAGCACGATGGGGGGTGCGCAGCATGAGGGATGGAGCACGATGGGGGGTGCGCAGCATGGGGATGGAGCACGATGGGGGGTGCGCAGCATGGGGGATGGAGCATAATGGGGGGTGCGCAGCATGGGGGATGGAACACGATGGGAGGTGCACAGCATGGGGGATGGAGCACGATGAGGGATGCACAGCATGGGGGATGGAGCACGATGAGGGGTGCGCAGCATGGGGGATGGAGCACGATGGGGGGTGCGCAGCATGGGGGATGGAGCACGATGGGGAGTGCGCAGCATGGGGGATGGAGCACGATGAGGGGTGCGCAGCATGGGGGATGAAGCACGATGGCGGGTGAGCAGCATGGGGGATGGAGCACGATGGGGGGTGCGCAGCATGGGGGAAGGAGCACGATGGGGGGTGCGCAGCGATGGGGATGCACACCTCCCCCCAAAACACACACACACCGCCACACGCGCACCGCACACCACACCACACACACACTGGGAACCACAAACACCGCCCTCCACAGACACCCACACACACACAGACGCCGCCGCCGCACACACACAACACCCAACACACAAACACACAAACAC
This sequence comes from Anomaloglossus baeobatrachus, assembly GCF_048569485.1. NCBI lineage: Eukaryota > Metazoa > Chordata > Amphibia > Anura > Aromobatidae > Anomaloglossus > Anomaloglossus baeobatrachus. Next base: position 127,536,257 of record NC_134362.1, read on the forward strand.
CGCGGCATACATAAATATACGCACATACCGTGCAACACACACACTGCACAAAACATACCTCCACAAAAAACACACACACGCACTCCACACCCACACAAACCGCGCAACACACACAGCACCACACACACAGAACGTTGCAGACACACAGCGCTCCACAAACAACGCAACACACACAACGCAACACACATACAACACCGCTCTCACACCCCCCCACCCAGACAACACCCAGAACATTTACTGCGCCCTACACAAACACTTGGTAACTACACACAACAACATCTATATATATATATATATATATATATATATATATATATATAAAACAAAAATCATACATTAACTACACAATACGTAAATTCTAGAATACCCAATGCGTTAGAATCGGGCCACTTTCTAGTATAAATATATATATATATATATTTTTTTTTTTTTATTTTTTTTTTAGCAAGTTAGTGACAACTCTTTTGCCACCACTTACTGTATATTTATCTGTACATTGTTTCATCTGTTTTCCACTAATATAAATTACATTTATATGGACATTTGATCACAATCGTTTTTTGCTTTTTCTTCTAAGAGCCTTATCTGCAGAGGCCTAAGGGTGAAAATTCTGTCCTTTTTCTTTGTAGATGATATGGACTTTAGAACCAGATGGTAAAGAGCATGTTCTCTATGCTCCAAATCTCTCATCAAATTATTAATTAAAATTAATCAAAAAAGCCTCTTAACAGTCGAACGTGACATTAATCCCTTCAGCCCCCGGGCACTTTCCGTTTTTGCGGTTTTGTTTTTTGCTCCTTTTCTTCCGAGAGCCGTAACTTTTTTATTATTCCGTCAATCTTGCCATATGAGGGCTTGTTTTTTGCGGGACGAGTTGTACCTTTAAATGAAATCATAAGTTTTACCATATAGTGTACTGGAAAACAGCAAAAAAATTCCAAGTGCGGAAAAATTGCAAAAAAAGTGGGATCGTACAATAGTTTTTGGGATATTTTATTCACCGTGTTCACTATATGATAAAACTGATGTATCTTTGTGATGCCTCAGGTCGGTGCGAGTTTGTAGACACCAAACATGTATAGGTTTACTTGTATCTAAGGGGTTAAAAAAAATTCACAAGTTTGTCCAATAAAAGTGGCGCACATTTTGCGCCATTTTCCGAAACATGTAGCGTTCTTAATTTTTGGGATCTATGGCTCAGTGATGGCTTATTTTTTGCGTCTCGAGCTGCCGTTTATAATGGTACCATTTTTGCGCAGATGCTACGTTTTGATCGCCTGTTATTGCATTTTGCGTAAAACTTGCGGCGACCAAAAAACGTAATTTTGGCGTTTGGAATTTTTTTGCCACTACGCCGTTTACCAATCAGATTAATTGATTTTATATTTTGATAGATCGGGCATTTCTGAACTCGGCGATACCAAATATGTGTATATTTATTTATTTTTTAACCCTTTAATTTTCAATGGGGGGGAAAGGGGGGTGATTTGAACTTTTAGGTTTTTTGTTTTTTTTTTATTTTCTAAAACTTTTTTTTTTACTTTTTTTTTATTTTACTAGTCCCCCTAGGGGGCTATAGCAATCAGCAATCCGATCGCTGATCGCTATCTGCTGATCACAGCAATACAGCTGTAAACAGCAGATTTAGTCACTTTGGTTTTCCCTCTGCTCTCGGCCGAGGGAAAACGAAAGTGAAACATCATAGCAGCAGGCGTCATCACATGACCCTGTGCTACGATGGCAACCACCGATAGTCACGTGATAACACACGTGACTTCCGGTAGGGGCGGCGGTAAGTAACAAACATGGCCGCGCGCATTTAAATCTTGCTGCCAGACTTTGGCAGCAAGATTTAAGGGGTTAATGGCCGCGGGTGGAAGCGATTCCACCCGCGGCTAGCAGGCACACATGTCAGCTGTTGAAAACAGCTGATATGTGTGCCGATCCACGCTGCCTGCCCGCGGCAGGAGGCGGGGCTTAACGGGACACGATCCTGGACGGATAGATCCGTCCAAGGTCGTGAAGGGGTTAAGCTAACCACGTCAAATTGAATAAAGTCTCTTCCACAGCCAGCATGGATTCTTTCAAAGTGGATGTGGATAAATAATTTACTATTTGGGAAAAAAGTTCAAGAACAAAAAAACAAAAAAAATTAACACAACATTCAGGATTACCAACTCCAATGTGTATATAACTGGCAACAGGCACCTTCTACTAGAAATCTTTCTGGCAGATCTGCACATTTGTCCCCCATCTCATCTACTGATGACGATTCAGAATAACGTAGTTTAAGAACCAAGATACCAAGCCGAAGTGGAACAAATAAATTTGTGGGCAATTATAGAAAGAGAACAAAAAGGTAAGATTTTATGATCACACAACACCTCATTTACGATTTTGTAACAATGGTAAAGGACTTAGACCTTTTCGCATGAAAGCTTAGGGGTACTTCTCACATAGCGAGATCTCTGCTGAGTCACAGGTTTTGTGACGTAGCAGTGACTTCATCAGTGATCTCGCTTTGTGTAACACTAAGCAGTGACCTGGCCCCTGCTGTGAAATCGCTGATCGTTACACACAGTGCTGGTTCATTTTTTGCTCGTGGCTCTCCCGCTGTGAAGCACACATCGCTGTGTTTGACAGCGAGAGAGCAATGATCTGAATGTGCAGGGAGCCGGCGTCTGGAAGCTGCGGACGCTGGTAACCAAGGTACACATCGGGTAATTAAGCGTCGCGCTTTGCTTGGTTACCCGATATTTACCTTGGTTACCAGCGTACGCCGCTCTCAGCAGTGCTGGCTCCCTGCACAAGTAGCCAGAGTACACATCGGGTAACTATGTTTTGCTTAGTAACCCGATGTGTACCCTGGCTATGAGTGCTAAGTGGTGTGCACTGGTAACCAGGGTAAATATCGGGTAACAAAGCAAAGCATTTTGCTTAGTTACCCGATATTTACCTTGGTTACCAAGTGCAGCATCGTTTCCACAAGTCGCAGGTGGCTGGTGGCTGGTCACTGGTGAGATCTGCCTGATTGACAGCTCACCAGCGACCATGTAGCGACACACCAACGATCCTGACCAGGTCATATTGTTTTCGGAATCGCTGGTACGTCGTTTAGCGAGACGGTACCCTTATTCTCAAGAAGATCCATGATAAAAATGAGTTAGATAACAATTGGTCTAAGAATGAAGTAGAAGTCATCAACATTTTAAAGGAATTAGGTGAGGAATAGGATCCAACATCTGATCAAAGTAAGTTTATCGTTCCTAAATCAAAGAGATTTCCCCCTCGAAACATATACCCAGACATTAATATTTTTGTCCATCTAGTTATGGAGGAATTCTGAAGAATTTCTCACAATCGGCAATACGATCTCACGTCTGAATAACGAAAGGCTCTACAGACATTGAAAAGATGTAAAGAAGTGGTCTTCAAGCCTGCTGAAAGAGGTTGGAGTGTTGTAATCTGGCTTACAGTACTATATGAGAAGGAAGCATTTAGACAATTGAACAACTCCAATTGTGATTTAAAAAACCTCACTTTCAGCCCCACCTCTTCTTTCTATACAATGCTTGCTAGTAGGTCTACTAGACAGAGCCTTTCAGGAAGGAACAAGAGGGCCTGATTCCTTGCTGAAAGTCCATAAAGATGTGAAATCCCCCAAGGGCCATTGTCTCAGGAAGTGGGAGCCTTTGTGAAGTCGTCGGTAAGTATATTGAGTTTCACCTAAAATCCACTGACATGGAAAACCTTGAGACCACACGGCCTCTCCCCCACTATATCAGTACTCTGATGTTACTGGGATCAAAAAACACTAATATAGATGAGGGACTCAATTTGATGTTCCTTGCCTGCCGTCCTGATGAAGGGAGCTGTGACTCCTGAAACGCATTGACCTGTGCATGTTATTGAAAGAAGCATTAATCTCCTTCTGAATCCATTGAGTCCTTGGCGTGGATTTTACCACCCTTCTCCGTCTACTCTCTGTTATCAGACATACCTTGGGACTGCTGCCGGGACCCGGATTCTTACATGCTTGCATAGTGGTTGTGATTGGCACAACCACCATAGGTGAGTCTGATACATATCTTTACCCTTTCTATTATTGGGGTGAGACCCTATTGTGCTTTCTTTTTCCACAGCCCTCTATTAGGCTACTTTCACACATCAGTTTTTTGCAATCAGGCACAATCCGGTTTGTGCCTGATGCAACGGATCCATCTCAGAGTGTGTAAAAACTGATGTGACGGATCCAGTAAAAAACTGATCTTTTTTTTTTTAAAGCTGAGAGAGAGAGACCCCATCATCATTGCACACGCAGGCACTCCCGCACGCATCATCAGTGCACATACACCGCCACTTCCACACGCATCATCACCGCACACATCCTGGCACTCCCGCACGCATCATCACCGCACACATCCCGGCACTCCCACACGCATCATCACACACACACAGGCACTACCTCAGTGACGTCACCGCTGACAGCGCGACTTCCTTCAGTTGCTGCGTGGAGCTCCCAGGAGCGGTCGTGTTCTACTGCTGCTCCTGTCAGCTTCATGTAGCAGAGCTGAAATCGTCGTGGGACCTCGTGGATTACGTCGGACCTGGAGAGGTATTTGGGGATTTTAATAAAATGGTGAAAGAGGGTGTTTTTTTGTCTGTTATTCCAAAAAAATATTTTTTCAGGTGTATGGGTTTATTTACTTTCACTTACAGGTTAATCATTGGGGGTGTCTCATAGACGCCTGCCATGATTAACCCCTTATTACCTTGATTGACACCGCACCAGGGAAATTCGGGATGAGCCAGGTAAAGTCCCGGGACTGTCGCATCTAATAGATGCGGCAATTACGGGCAGCTGCTTGCTGATATTGTTAGGGTGGTGCGCTCCCCATAACGTGGGGCTCCCCATCCTGAAAATACCAGCCTTCAGCCGTCTGGCTTTATCTTAGCTGATATCAAAATTGAGGGGGACCACACGCGTTTTTTTAAATTATTTATTTATTTATTTTACTGCAAGATATAGACCGGCCCACCGGCGGCTGTGATTGGTTGCAGTGAGACAGCTGTCACTCAGCGTGGGGGCGTGTCTGACTGCAACCAATCATAGGCGCCGGTGGGCAGGGAAAGCAGTGAATATGAGATTGAATAATGGGTGGCCGGCATTTTCAAATCAGGAGAAGCCGCCAGCAGTGTGACAGCCGTGCAGCACCGCGACGGTGATTGGTGAGTGGGTGAAAGTGAGTGTGAGAGAGAGAGAGAGAAGCCGGGGCCACACAGGGCACTACTGCCATGCTCACATCGCGCTGGAAGCACAGCAGGAGCCGAGTGTCATGCTAGTGTCCCTGCGTCTGCGGTCCAACCACAGCTGCGGGGGGCGGCCAGGCTCTCAGGAGGGGCGAGCCAGCACGGAGGAGTGGAAGGTGGGATTTATCTCCCTCTCGCCTCCGTAGCCGGCTATTGCGATTCTCGCTCTGCACGCACGGTACACCGGTGTACCGCGAGTGCAGTGTGATTTTTCTCTCGCCCCATTCACTTGAATCGGGGCGAGATAAAAGAGTCTTGCATTACAGTCACAGCATGCTGCGATTGTTTTCTCGGTCCGATTAGGACTGAGAAAATAATCGCTCATGTGCGCAGACACACAGGCTACAATTGGTCCGAGTGGAATGCGATGTTTTATCTCACTCCACTCGCACCGATTTTCTTAGGCCATAGAGAGAGAGAGAGAGATATTTTCTGACAAGCAATGAATTTATATCACTTCTGGGCATGCTCAGAAGTAAAAACCGAATCCGGTACATGCTTCCGGCATTTGATGCATGCCACTGGATTCGGCGTGCATAGACTTTCATTATGCACCATGCCGCACAGCGCCGCACCCGGCGCGATGCGTTTTTTTGTCGGAGACAAAAAACGTTAAAAGAGATGTTCCATCCGGCTGCCGCATTAGCCAATTACGACGAATTTGGCAAAAGCCGGATGCAACGCAAGGCCATCAGGCACAATCCGGCACTAATACAAATCAATGGGGATAAAACTGATCCGGTGCCGGATCCGTTTTATCCATTTTTTTCCGGATTGTGCCTGATGGAAAAAAACTGATGTGTGAAAGTAGCCTGATAGGAACATGTCTGGAAGACAACCAGACCAAATTCCCTACCTTAAACCGGGGACCCACAGTCCTACATCGGTTGGCAAACCATTTGGCATTTTCCTGGGAGTAGGACAATTTATCCACCACTTGATCCCAAATATGCTGCATTTTCTCACTGCAGAATCAACACCCTGGCAGGCGTAAGCCTCCATCTGCCCCGAAGGAAACAGAGGATGAAACCCGAAATTGCAAAAAAAAGGGAGACATCAAAGTGGCCGAACTAGCTCTATTATTAAGAGCAAACTCAGCCAAAGGCAAAAAAGAAACCCAGTCATCCTGATCAGCCGACACAAAACATCGCAAATAGATTTCCAAAGTCTGATTTGTCCTCTCAGTCTGTTCATTGGTCTGGGGATGAAACGCAGAGGAGAAGGACAACTCAACTCCCAGCCTAGAACAAAAAGCTCCCTAAAATCTAGACACAAACTGGACTCTCCAATCGGACACAACATTCTCAGGAATACCATGCAAACAAACCACCTGATGAAGAATCAAGGATACCAACTACGAAGTTGATGTCAACTTAGGCAGTGGCACCAAATTGTTATGTCACCACCAGAGTCCGCTCCATCAACTTCTACTCTGATCGCCAGGCGACGGCAGGAGGCTAGCCAGGAAACAAGCAGTAATCAGCACACGAAATCACAGTACGAAACTGGAGGCAGAATTTTCAGAACTATCTCTGGCAGAAGTCAGCAGACAGGAGGGGCATTAAAAAGGGTGTGGTATCTTCCCATAGGCTGTAGCTGAGTGATGGTACTTCAGCTGGGAGACACCCACCACCTACAGTCAGCCAGTGGCGCTGCAGAGCCCCAGGAAACCCAGACCAGTGGATTAGTGGAGCCTGCGCCCACCGGTGCCGCTGGCATCGACTCCTCATCCATCACCAGCACTATCCACGTCAGGAACACGGTGTCGCCTGGCGATCGGAGTAGAAGTCGATGGAGTGGACTCTGGTGGTGACGTAACAGTACCCCCCCTCCACGAGGGGCCTCTGGACCCTCAAAACCAGACTTGCCAGGAAATTGGAGGTGAAACCGCTGGACCAGACCCTTAGCATGAATATCGCTCGCAATGACCCATGACCTCTCCTCAGGACCGTAACCCCTCCAATGCACCAAATACTGTACCGTTCTTCGGTACTCCTAAGAGTTTCAGAATTAGGTAATCCGGACAGAGGAAAAAAATGACACTGTTTGATGAATCTATCCACTACTACCCAGATACAAGTCTTCCCTTCTGAGGGTGGAAGGTCAGTGATGAAGTCCATGGAGAGGTGGGTCCAAGGGCTTGCTGGAGTAGGTAGGGACTGGAGAAATCCGGCAGGGCGGGTACGGGGTGCCTTGGCTCAAGCACAAGTTTCACAAGCCAGTACATATTCCTTACAATCCTTCGCTATGGTTGGCCACCAAAAATACCTGGTTACTAGTCGGAGGGTATTGCTGATACCAGGGTGACCTGCCAGCACAGAATTGTAGGATTCTTGGAGTACCCGTAGGCGAAGTGAGGGGGCGACAAACAGTTTACGGTCAGGAGTGGTTTCAGGAGCTTGGTCTTGGGTATTCTGGACCTCTTCTTTCAAATCTAAGGAAACAGATGACATGATAATGCCTTTAGCTAAAATAGGGACTGGTTCAGAGTTGTCAGATGGAGAGGGACAGAAGCTATGGGAAAGTGCATCAGCTCTGGTGTTCTTGGTACCGGGCCGAAACGTTACCACGAAATCAAATCTGGAGAAGAACAATGCCCACCTGGCTTGCCTAGGATTGAGTCTCTTAGCAGATTCCAGATAAGTGAAATTATTATGGTCTGTGAGAACTGTGACCTTATGTTTGGCGCCTTCGAGGAAGTGGCGCCATTCCTCGAAGGCCCATTTGATTGCCAACAGCTCTCTATTACCAATATCATAATTTCTCTCCGAGGGAGAAAACTTGCGGGAAAAGAAGGCATAAGGGCGAAGCTGAGTGAGAGATGGAGTACCTTAGGCCCAAACCTTGGCGTTGGGGACAAGGTATGGCTAGCCACATGGAACATTAAACTCAAGGTCCCTTCGGCTAAGCTGGGTCCCAGATTTATTGGACCTTACGAGATAATTGAGGTCATTAATCCCACAGCTTTCCGCCTGCAACTCCCCCCATCCTTTAAGATATCAAATGTGTTCCAAAAGTCCCTCCTCAAGTCATATCGTGTCTCCATTCACCCAGTCAGGGCCCCCCCATCTCCTGTTTTGGTTGAAGGTAACTTGGAGTATAAGGTACAAAGAATACTTGATTCCTGTGTTGTCCGAGTGACGGTACAGCATTTGGTGCATTGGAGGGGTTACGGCCCTGAGGAGAGGTCATGGATCCCTGCGAGCGATATTCATGCTAAGGGTCTGGTCCGGCGGTTTCACCTCCAATTTCCTGGCAAGCCTGGTTTTGAGGGTCCGGAGGCCCCTTGTGGAGTGGGGGTACTGTTACGTCACCACCGGAGTCCACTCCATCGACTTCTACTCCGATCGCCAGGCGACGATCCATGGTCTCTTAGGCACCAGCAATGGCAATAATAGTCCACTAGAACGACAACAAGAAGACTTGGATCTAGAACAGATCCCACAGAACTACACAAAACTCCTCACATCACAAAACAGAGAAGGCCACCAAAAGGACCTACTCACCAAATCCCTGGTGAAAAAAATTCCAGGATGACAAGCCAACACAGAACAATGCACTTCAAACATCACTCTACTACTCCATTGGTCAGGAACATATAATTTCCCCCCAGGACATCGTTCAGGTTTGTTCTCCTGAAATTCCTCAAGAGCAAGTCTCAAATCAGGTGAAATTGCAGAGAAAATCCCTCCCTCATGCAGGATGGTAGCAGGCTTGGTCACATCCAGAGAATCAGCAAAGAAACTCCTAGAAAGGGCATACGCCTTAATATTCTTAGTACCCGGAATATAGGAGACCACAATATTAAAGAGCGTGAAAAACAAGGCCCATCTAGCCTGTTTAGGATTCAACCTTCTGGCAGATTCAAGATAGATCAAATTCTTATGATCAGTGAGTACAAAATTTGATGTCTCGCCCCCTCCAGCCAATGTCATCATTCTTCAAAGGCCCACTTAATAGCCAATAATTCCCGATTCCCCACATCATAATTTCGCTCCAGTGGTGAAAATTTCTGGGAAAAAAAAAGCACAGGGTCTAAATTTAGACGTCACAGGATCTCTTTGATACAAGACAGCCCCAGCTCCGATCTCAGAGGCATCGATCTGCACCTGAAAAGTGATAGACACATCAGGCTGCCGCAAGACTGGAGCAGAAGTAAGGCTATGTGCGCACGTGTGCGCTCTGCACTGCACTTAAAAGGTGCGCTTCAGAGCGCAGCTGAAAAGCTCCGTTCTGAAGCGCATGGTGCCGGCAGAGAACGTGCGCTCTGCATGCTGCCTCTCCCAATAGACAGCATGCAAACCGCACGAAAGAAGTGACATGTCACTTTTTAGAACGCAGCGATTCGGGCAGCAGCCGAATCGCTGCATTCTAATAGGCCACGTGCGCACGGCTCTTGCACAATCTCCATAGACTGTGCAGGGGACGCAGGACGCATGCAGTTACGCTGCGGTGCAGAACGCAGCGTAACTGCATGCAATACGCACACGTGCGCACATCCCCTACACCTCCTTTTAAGCTCCTGAAAAGCCAAGACTGTCTCTGAAGACCAATTCACAACATCAGCTCCCTTCTTGGTCAAGTCAGTCAATGGCTTGACAATACTGGAAAAATTGCCTATGAATTTACAATAGAAATTAGCAAAACCCAAAAACGTCTGAAGACCTTTCAAAGAAGTAGAATGGCCTGGACTTTTACCAGATCAATTTCAATAGAAGATGGGGTCAAAATAAACCCAAGAAAATATATCTTTTGTACGCCAAACAGACATTTCGATCCCTTGACATATAATGCATTGTCCCTGAGAACCTGAAACACTGTCCGAACCTTTTCAACATGAGAATCCCAGTCATAAAAAAATCAAAATGTCATCCAAATAGACAATCAAAAACTTGTCAACAAAGTCCCGGAAAATATCATTCATGAAAGATTGAAAGACAGAAGAGGCATTAGTGAGCCCAAAGGGCATCACTAGGTATTCAAAATGCCCCTCAGGGGTATTAAACGCCGCCTTCCATTCATCACCCTGCTTAATGCGAAGGAGATTATACGCTTCCCGAAGATCAAGCTTAGTAAACCAACTAGCACCCTTCACCCTAGAAAACAGGTCGGATATCAGAGGCAATGGATACTGGTATTTAACCGTTATTTTATTGAGGAGACGATAGTCAATACAGGGCTGCAATGAGCCATCCTTCTTGGCCACAAAGAAAAAACGGCACCCAAGGGTGAAGATGACGGTCTGATGTGACCCTTCTCCAAAGACTCTTTAATATAAGTCCGCATAGCAACATGTTCAGGTACAGATAAATTGAAAAGCTGTCCCTTAGGAAATTTATAACCAGGCACTAATTTAATAGCGAACTCATAGTCCCTACGCGGAGGCAAGGACGCAGCCTTGGTTTCATTAAATACATCCATGAAATCCGCCAAATAGTCGGGGACCTCCTGTGTCTGAGATGAAATAGACAAAACAGGAGTATCACTATGCACACATTGGCAGCACCAACTAGTCACAGATAAAAAAGTCCAATCAAGAACTGGATTATGGGCTTGCAACCAAGGGAATCCCAGCACCAAAATGTCATGGAAGTTATGCAAGACCAAAAACTTACAAATCTCCTGATGGTCAGGCGCGACCCGCATCGTCACCTGGGTCCAAAACTGGTGCTTATTTTCAGCTAAAGGAGTACCATCAATAACCCTCAAAGGGATAGGAGTATGCAAGGGTATCATAGGAAAACCACAATGCTCAGCAAACCCAAAATCCATCAAGTTCAGGGCAGCTCCTGAATCAATAGAAGCCATAGCCAAAAATGATGATAGGGAACAGATCAAAGAAACCGACAAAAGAAAATTAGACTGTATACAGCCCAAAGTAAGCTAACTGGAAAATCGTTTCTCGCACTTAGGGCAGACAGAAATAGCATGAGAGGCATCTCCACAGAAGAAACATAGCTTATTATGCCATCTAAAATGCTGCCGTTCCGCCCTGGAAAGGACCCTATCACACTGCACAGGCTCCGGAGACTGCTCTGAGAGCAACACCTCTGCTCGCATTGTTTTACGTTCACGTAAACGTCTGTCAATCTGATTCGCCAATGACATAGTCATTGAGACCAGAGGGGACAGAAAAGCCCACCATAAAATCCTTTACAGGCTCTGACAACCCCTTCCGAAAGAGAGCCGCAAGAGCCACATCATTCCACTCAGTAAGGACCGCCCACTTACGAAATTTCTGACAATATACTTCTGCAGGTTCCTGACACTGGATCAAAGCCAATAAAGTTTTCTCGGCTTGATCAATAGCATTATGTTCATCATAGAACAACCCCAGAGCCTGAAAAAAAATCCTCAACAGCAAGAACAGGATCTTCAGGTGCAGGGAAAAGGCCCAATCCTGGGGGTCACCACGCAGCAAAGAGATGACAATATGAACTTGCTGCCTGGAAGACCCTGAGGACTTTGGTTTCAAGGCAAAAAATAACCTACAATTGTTCTTGAAGTTCAAAAATTTAGATAATCAGATATATCTTTAACCTGAGAAGTAAGCTGATCAACTTGCTCAGCCAATTGTGTAACATCCATAACAGCACAAGATCCTCCATGGCACCAGAGATAAAGAGAAAAAACAAACAAATAAAAATAAATTGACACTTTTTTTTCCATCTTTTGAGTACCCTGGAATCTTAGGTGAGGCTGGTGCTACTGTTATGATTCAGGGACCGAGGGGGATAAAAAAATGCGGAACCCAGAAAGTAACCAGAGTGGCTGGAACCTTAACAGACTGCAGACTTAATCCTGACACACAACTAGAAGTAGCCATGGGACGAGCCTACGATGACCTAGTCGTCTCGACACAGCCGGAGAACCAAATATTCTTACAGGTGGAAATAAGAAAAGTTAATCTGCCTCAGAGCAATCCCCAAAGATATAGATAGACCCCCACATGTAAAGACTACGATGATATAGGAAAACACAATACAAAGCTAGAAAACAGATTCAGCAAAGATGAGGTACAAACTATCTTTATAGGAAAGGATAGGAAAAAGCACTGTCTGCAGGGTAAAAACCCTAGAAAATCTCAGCAGCATGACATGGAAAACCCTGAGACCACACGGCCTCACCCCCACTATATCAGTACTCTGATGTTACTGGGATCCAAAAACACTAATACAGATGAGGGACTGAATTTAATATCAAGCATGACAAACATAATACATTGCAGAATCATGGAGTTAAATATACAGACACTCCCAGCAGGGAATGATCCAATTCCACCAGGAACATTCACACAGGCAAAATAGGAATCAAGTAATAGTATCAAAACAGAAAAAATGACAAGAAAGTGCAAACAATAAGCAGAGGTACAAAGACCAATTTATCTTGAGAGGAGTTTTGGTAGAGAGAAGGGCTGGTTTCAGAATGCCTTTAACACACAGTAAATTAATTGAGCACTGGCAAGTAACAGGAGAAAATTTCTCAGTTATATAGTCCCAATCTGAAAGGCCTGATTGCCAGTCCTCTACAGGTGTGTGGCTCTCATTCCACAAGTCAACTGGACAGCCAGCACTGACCACAAGAGGGAGCCCCAAAATGTATTCACAACAGGGTGGCTTTTGCACCCTCATATGCAAACCTTTTCCTGGGGCTGTTGGAGAGGGACATTTTCTTTTTCAACTCTGCCTTTGTGGAGAAGGTTTTGTTATGGACCAGCTACATTGACGATATCTTCATGATTTGGCAGGGCCCAAAAACTGAATTGATGTTGTATCTTGATCATCTCAACAACAGCTACGTAAATATCAAGTTGACCAGCCACTGACATCAATCCACCATTGACGACTTTGATGTCTGGATTGTTAAAACCCACAGGGATATCTACACACTGAAGTATACAGAAAGGATACATCTGTTAATTCATTTTTACATGCGTCTTCTGCTCATCTACAACGCCTCATAAAGGGCATACTAACTGGACAATTTTTAAGAATTCGATGTATATACTTATCAGATAATTATTTTTTAAGACATGCCAAGGATCTGAAAGATAGATTTAGAGATCGAGAGCAATCGAGATGAAGAATCAGAAAAGGCGTTCAGAAGGTGATCACCTATAAAGAGATACACTTCTACATTCCAGATGTCATAAATCGTTTATATCTACCTTTAACCCCTTTACGACCTATGATGTACTGGGTACGTAATGGATTGTGTGAAGTTAATCCCCACGGGCTGCTGTGGGCAGTCTGTGGGGATCCGAACACATATTAGCTGATTTCAACAGCTTACATTTGTGCCTGCTAGTCATGAGTGGAATCGCGTTCCACCCGCGACTATTAACCCCTTACATCTTGCTGTCAAAATCTGACAGCGAGATGTATATGCGCCCAGCCATAACGATGACTTACCCGCCCCATCAGAAGTCACGTGATGTGATCACATGACTTCTGGTGGTTGCCATGATAGCACAGGGTCATGTGATGACACCTGTAGCTATCATGAGTCACTTTCTCTCAATGCTGGCAGAGGGCAGTGTGTGAGAGTAAAGCACCATATCTGCAGATCTCAGCTTTGTAGCTGTGATCTAGAGAAATGGAAGAGCGATCAGGTTGTTGATTGTTATAGAAATATCAAAAAACTGACCCGCACATCCAACAAATGTGAACAGGTGCTAACTGAAAAAACATAGTAACTATACATGCAAACAGTTGCACAGTGAAAAAGCCAAAAATGTACAAGGGAAAATATGGCACTGGGTGATATTTAGTTTATGTATTGGCCAATGCATGTAAGCCCGGAAACCAACGGCAAGGTATATCTCTGTAATCCGGGACTACAATGTGCGGGTCAGTTTTTTGATATTTCTAGTGAGTCTTTTTCTGACTGAGCACTCCGCCCTGAGACCTTGCTGTGTTCATAACCATTGTAGCAGGAGCCTAGCTGCCCATACATGGAGTTTTGCAGTCCAAATAGTGGCATTTTGCCCACATACGGATGTTTTTAACCTAGATAGTGGCATTTAAGTTAGGTTCCTGGATTGCATCTTCATCTTTAAAATGTCTGGCTATTAGGAGTTTTGCTGCGTTTATAAGATGAGGCAATAATTTGAAAAAATATCATATATAATTTTTCAAAGAAGGAGCAAGAAATCCGAAATATTAAAATATTACATTTTTACTAAAGATTTACCCCGTTGAAGCTGGATAGTAGCGAAAGGTATGTCGGGGTGTGAGGACGGCGGTACACATTGTATTTTACCCAGGGAACTATTTGTAGTTTGTTGTGGACTCGATTTATGCCTTATGTGGTATGGTTTACATTGATCATTACAATGCCTAGTACTATGTATAGCACTATACAGAATGACAGCTCTGAAGCCCGCTGTTATCAGAGCGATGATGTCAGAGCTGTCATTCTGTGCTGGTTCTCGCTCTGAGTGGCAGCTTTATGTCACTGCTCAGTACGAGGACTGGATACAGCAGAGCCGGCATTGGACCTCCGTTGTGGATTTACATAGGAGCTGGGTATGTTTGGGGTTAATAAATGGGTTAAAGAGGGTGTCTGTGTGTTATTTTTCAAATAAAGGATTTTTATCTCTGTGTGTGTGTTTTATTAACTATTTAATTACAGGATTGGTATTATGGAGGTCTCATGGAAACCTAAATATTACCAATCCAGGGCTTAATGACAGGTGTCAATTACAGTTAGGTCCAGAAATATTTGGACAGTGACACAATTTTCGCGAGTTGGGCTCTGCATGCCACCACATTGGATTTGAAATGAAACCTCTACAACAGAATTCAAGTGCAGATTGTAACGTTTAATTTGAAGGTTTGAACAAAAATATCTGATAGAAATTGTAGGAATTGTACACATTTCTTTACAAACACTCCACATTTTAGGAGGTCAAAAGTAATTGGACAAATAAACCAAACCCAAACAAAATATTTTTATTTTTAATATTTTGTTGCGAATCCTTTGGAGGCAATCACTGCCTTAAGTCTCGAACCCATGGACATCACCAAACGCTGGATTTCCTCCTTCTTAATGCTTTGCCAGGCCTTTACAGCCGCAGCCTTCAGGTCTTGCTTGTTTGTGGGTCTTTCCGTCTTAAGTCTGGATTTGAGCAAGTGAAATGCATGCTCAATTGGGTTAAGATCTGGTGATTGACTTGGCCATTGCAGAATGTTCCACTTTTTTGCACTCATGAACTCCTGGGTAGCTTTGGCTGTATGCTTGGGGTCATTGTCCATCTGTACTATGAAGCGCTGTCCGATCAACTTTGCGGCATTTGGCTGAATCTGGGCTGAAAGTATATCCCGGTACACTTCAGAATTCATCCGGCTACTCTTGTCTGCTGTTATGTCATCAATAAACACAAGTGACCCAGTGCCATTGAAAGCCATGCATGCCCATGCCATCACGTTGCCTCCACCATGTTTTACAGAGGATGTGGTGTGCCTTGGATCATGTGCCGTTCCCTTTCTTCTCCAAACTTTTTTCTTCCCATCATTCTGGTACAGGTTGATCTTTGTCTCATCTGTCCATAGAATACTTTTCCAGAACTGAGCTGGCTTCATGAGGTGTTTTTCAGCAAATTTAACTTTGGCCTGTCTATTTTTGGAATTGATGAATGGTTTGCATCTAGATGTGAACCCTTTGTATTTACTTTCATGGAGTCTTCTCTTTACTGTTGACTTAGAGACAGATACACCTACTTCACTCAGAGTGTTCTGGACTTCAGTTGATGTTGTGAACGGGTTCTTCTTCACCAAAGAAAGTATGCGGCGATAATCCACCACTGTTGTCATCCGTGGACGCCCAGGCCTTTTTGAGTTCCCAAGCTCACCAGTCAATTCCTTTTTTCTCAGAATGTACCCGACTGTTGATTTTGTTACTCCAAGCATGTCTGCTATCTCTCTGATGTATTTTTTCTTTTTTTTCAGCCTCAGTATGTTCTGCTTCACCTCAGTTGAGAGTTCCTTAGACCGCATGTTGTCTGGTCACAGCAACAGCTTCCAAATGCAAAACCACACACCTGTAATCAACCCCAGACCTTTTAACTACTCATTGATTACAGGTTAACGAGGGAGACACCTTCAGAGTTAATTGCAGCCCTTAGAGTCCCTTGTCCAATTACTTTTGGTCCCTTGAAAAAGAGGAGGCTATGCATTACAGAGCTATGATTCCTAAACCCTTTCTCCGATTTGGATGTGAAAACTCTCATATTGCAGCTGGGAGTGTGCACTTTCAGCCCATATTATATATATAATTGTATTTCTGAACATGTTTTTGTAAACAGCTAAAATAACAAAACTTGTGTCACTGTCCAAATATTTCTGGACCTAACTGTATCACCTCTCATTAACCCCTTATTACCCCAATTGCCACCACATCAGGGCAATTGGGATGAGCCAAAATAAACGCCAGATATGGCACATCTAATGGATGCGCCAAATATGGGGCGGCTGCTGGTTGCTATTCTTACCTGTAGGGGCAATAACTATGTGCGCCCCCCAGGGGGAGAATACCAACCCTCAGCTGTCTGTTTTATCTTTGCTGACTATCAAAATTGGGGGGACCCTACATCGTTTTTTTAAATTATTAATTTATTTATTGGACTGTACGATATAGACCCGCCCACCGGCGGCTGTGTTTGGTTGCACTTTACAACTGTCACTCAGCGTGGGGCCACGTCTGAATGCAACCAATCATAGTCGCTGGTGAGCGAGGGAAGCAGTTAATACGAGATGGAATAATGAGCAACCGGCATTTTCTACAGAGGAGAAACTGCCAGAGCAGTGTGACAGCCGTGCAGCGCCGTACCACGCCAGTGATCGGTGTGTATGAGATAGCAGGAGAGACCGACCGGTGCTTCGCTCACCCGCCACCTCCCCGCCCGATCCTAAGTTAGGACCAGGCGGGGAGCGCAACACCAGAAAGCGGGTAGCAAAGCACCAGGGAGCGAAGGACCGGGCAGTGGGGATAATAGCACCAGGGAGCAAAGCACCGGGCAGTGGGAGCACAGCACCAGGGAGCGAAGCAGCGGGGAGCTTAGCACCAGGGAGCGACACAGCAGGCAGTGGGAGCGCAGCACCAGGGAGCGAAGCAGCGGGGAGCTCAGCACCAGGGAGCGACACACCAGGCAGTGGGAGCGCAGCACCAGGGAGCGAAGAACCGGTCAGCGAGGGACGCAGCACCAGGGAGCAAAAGACCGGGCAGCGGGAGCGCAGCACCAGGGAGCAAAGGACCGGGTAGCGCAGCACCAGGGAGTGAAGCACCGGGCAGCGGGAGCACAGCACCAAGAAGTGAAGCACCAGGCAGCGTAGCACCAGGGAGCGACGCATCGGGCAGTGGGAGTGCAGCACCAGGGAGCGAAGGACCTGGGTGGGGAGCATGCATCAGTTGATTAATTGTCTGATGGATCCTACAAAGCAGTCTGGGGGCTGAGTAAAAGGCTGAAATGGATGTATGATTGTTTTAAACAATCATGCATCCATTTCAGCCTTTTACTCAGCCCCCAGACCGCTTTGTAGGGTCCAGCAGACTATTACTCACACTTCCCATTGACTTACATTGGACTCGCTACTCCTAACGAGTAATTACAAGGATACTCGTGGAGTAACGAGTAGCCCAAATACCGTACTACTCGTAACGAGTATACTCGCTCATCCCGAGTCTTTGTCATTTAAGTCTATTGGGCTGAAAACGAGATTTAGTTTGTTTGTATTTAATGGTTTATGATTCTGGATTAATATCTCCTAGTGTTATGTCGCTAGGGTTTTTCAGTGACCTGATTTTATATTTTAGTGATCTGAATTTGTGGGGGATTAAGTATAAGATGGGAGTTGCTTTGCAGATGTTAGGTAGTAGGTCTAGTTTTTTGTTGAATTTATGTCAAAGCCTGATAGTTACTTTTGTGAAAGGGATTAGTATATTTTTGTATTTTAATTTGTTGAGAGGTATCAGCCATAGAAAATGGGGTAAACTCTCTTTCAGATTATTGAGTTCTAATGAAGTCCAGAGTTTTCTGCAGGGATTGGTCCGCAACTCCATGAGTCTAGCTATGTGAGTCTCTAACCAGTAGCGTTCGAAATCCGGGAGTCCCGTACCTCCTTTGTTTTTTGGAGTGGTCAGTGTGGCATATTTTAATCTATGACTCTTTTTTTAGCCACACAAATTTTGAAAACATGGTTTTCAGTTTTTTGAAAAATTGTTGCGGGACATCTATTGGTTTTGCTTGTAGAGCATATAAAATTTTAGGCAGAATAATCATTTTTATTAAACTGATTCTACCGAACCATGAGATTGGTAAAGTACTCCAGGAAGAGATGTCTAGTTCTAGTTTATGGAGTAATGATTTAAGGTTCAGTTTGTAAAGTTGAGATAGGGAGTTGCTGATTTTTACGCCTAAATGGGTAATGGAGCTGCTAATTTTGAAAGGGGATGAATCTGACACATCTTTCCATTCATCGGGAGGTATGTTAATGTTTAAAAGATGAGATTTTGAAAAATATATCTTGGAGTTCGAAACTTCACTATATGTTTGGATATCTGAGAGTAGGGCTTTAATTGAGTGTAGGGGGTCTGTTAAAATGAAAATTACATCATCTGCAAATGCCGCAGTTTTGTGTTCTATTTGGTTGGATTTCAGGCCAGAGATCTTAGAGTTTTGTCTTATTTTTTGGAGGAAAGTTTCTATTGTTAGGATAAATAAGAGCGGTGAGATTGGACAGCTCTAGTTCAATTTCTTATAGCGAAACTAGAGGAAAGTTCATTATTTATTTTGAGCTTTGCTGATGGGGTAGAATAGAGTGCTAAAATTTTTATTTTTACAGCAAGCACAATTCCTGGTATGACATCTGTAGGACCCTACAGCACTATTGTTAATGGCCAGACTCACTTTATTTTTTAGCCTGCTGGGAGCCAATTGGTTCCTTAGGTTAGAGGCTCTACGGAACGTAATCCCTGGGTGAATGGGTAACACCTCTTTCAGATAGAGATCATTATGCAGTATGGGTTCTCCCGATGCTATGTCCAGCGGAGCTGTCACACAAACTAGTCCAAGTTCCCGGCTTCTTGCTAGGACGCCTGTCCTATTTAATCCTTACACGCACCATTAGGGATGTCAGGACTTTTGGAAGATAGTCTTCACCTCCACCCTTATTCTCTGCACTTCTCGTATCTATTTGTGAGTCGTTGTATGTTGGCACAGACACTGTTTCTATCGCTCGGGTTGTACACATGCGCTCTGTCTTTTTTTCCCACGCTTATGAACTCCTGTAACCCATCTGCCCCTGATACATATCCTTGGCGCAGGCGCGGTTCATCTTTTTCACACGCTATTGAACTTCAGTGAACCGCTGTCAGTATATGAGAATCTGTAGCGGTTTCACACACTATTCTCACTATCTTCACTCCTCTTTTTAGTCGGAAGAGATATATACAAATTCGTCCTAGCTTCACATTTCTTTATAGGTTGTTTCACCCCCAGCCTTATATTTGTCCTCTTTTAGTAGTGTTTTCTTCTGTATTTACAAAAAGATCAGGGTAATCTGCAGGGTAATCAATACCGAGGAGGCTAATTTTATATTACAGGGAGATTTATGTAAATTGGAGGATTGGGCTGAGAAGTGGCAATTGAAGTTTAATGTAGATAAATGTAAGGTCATGCACTTGCGTAGAGGAAATAACATTTATGATTATGTACTTAATTGTAGAACACTGGGTAAAACAGACACAGAAAAAGACTTGGGTGTATGGGTGGATGGTAAACTTCACTTTAGTGGACAGTGTCAGGCAGCTGCTGCCAGGGCCAATAAAATAATGGGATGTATTAAAAGAGGTATAAGTGTTCATGAAAAAAATATAGTTCTACCTCTGTACAAGTCACTAGTGCGTCCGCACTTAGAATACTGTGTACAATTCTGGTCACTGATATATAAGAAGGACATAGCTGAACTGGAGAGGGTGCAGAGAAGAGCCACCAAGATTATTAGAGGAATGGGTGGGCTGCAATACCAAGACAGGTTATTAAACTTGGGGTTATTTAGTCTGGAAAAACGAAGGCTTAGGGGAGATCTAATCACAATGTATAAATATATGAGGGGACAGTACAGAGACCTTTCCAAAGATCTATTTACACCTAGGCCTGCGACTGGAACACGGGGGCATCCGCTACGTCTTGAGGAAAGAAGGTTTAATCATAATCACAGACGAGGATTCTTTACTGTACGAGCAGTGAGACTATGGAACTCTCTGCCGCATGATGTTGTAATGAGTGATTCACTACTAACATTTAAGCAGAGCCTGGATGCCTTTCTTGAAAAATTTAATATAACCAGTTATGTATATTAGATTTGATGACAGGGTATTGATCCAGGGAACTAGTCTGATTGCCGGATGTGGAGTCAGGAAGGAAATTTTTTCCCCATTGGAACTTGTTTGCCACATTGGGGTTTTTTTGCCTTCCTCTGGATCAACATGTTAGGCTACGGGTTGAACTAGATGGACTTAGAGTCTCCCTTCAACCTTAAAAACTATGATACTATGATACTATGATACTATGATACTATGATCACTTGCCTTGGTGGCTACGGTGGATCTGGCTCTATGTTACAAATCCTTAATGTTCTGCACTAATACAAATGCACGTGGGTTCTGGTCCCTATATATACTGGTAGTGGAACATACTCGTACATATAACACACATTTATATTTTATATATATAATTTTTCTCACACACATCACAATAAATACACAGTTTTTTGAACGAATTTTAATGTTTATTTTTCACACAATTCCTGCATGTATATATCATCACACTTTTATTTCTAGGTATGCAAATGTATCCATTATTGCATTGCTCGTTTTCCCGCTCGTTTTTTTTAAGAGGGATGGTCCTTGTGACGTCAATGTGGCTATTTAATGTATGTCTGTTTGCACAGTTGTAGAGTTGATGTTTCTTTGGTGCTTGACGGTCCTGAGGAAGGTAGCAGAGCTCCTGAAATGCGTAGACCTATGCTATTAATAAAGACACGTTAATCTGACATCTTACAAGTGATCATTTGGCGCGACATTATCAACCCTCTCTACTTTTCTCGTTTATATTGTTACTAGAAGGTGGCCCGATTCTAACGTATCGGGTAGTCTAGAATGTGTATGTAGGTTAGCAGATTGAATAATAATATAATCAGCAAGTCTTGAATAATGATGGTTCATTTTTTGCTCGTTGGTCTCCCGCTGTGCAGCATGCATCGGCGTGTTTGACAGTGGGAGACCATCGATCTGAATGGGCAGGGAGCCGGCGTACACTGGTAACTATGTTACACAATCGGGTAACCATGCAAAGCGCTTTGCTTAGTTACCCAGTGTGTACCATGGTTACCAGCATACGCCGGCTCAAGCACACATGTGCCGGGAGCCGGGGGTAAGATGGTAACCATGGTACACATTGGGTAACTAACGAAAGCGCTTTCCATAGTTACAGGATTGTGTACCATTTGTTACCAGTGTACGTCGGTAAACTGATAACCATGGTACACATTGGGTAACTATGCAAAGCGACAGTGCTGGTTTATTTTTTGCTTGTTGGTCTCCTGCTGTGCAGCACGCATCGTCGTGTTTGACAGTGGGAGACCAACGATCTGAATGGGCAGGGAGCCGGGGTAAGCTAGTAACCATGGTACACATCGGGTAACTATGCAAAGCAGTTTCCATAGTTACCCAATGTGTACACTGGTTAACAGCGTACGCCGGCTCCGGCACACGTGTGCCGAGAGCCGGGGTAAGCTAGTAACCATGTTACACATTGGGTAGCTAAGCAAAGCGGTTTCTATAGTTACCCCATGTGTACCATGGTTACCAGCCTACGCCGGCTCTGGCACGTGTGGCGGGAGCCTGGGTAAGCTAGTGGTTTCACACATCCGGCTTTTCTCCACTTTGTCGGATCCGGCGCGCTGCCGTAGGCTGGTTTCAGACGTCCGTGTTTTAGGTACGTGTGACATGCATTTTGTAACACAGATGTCACACGTACCCATGTTATTCTATGATGTGCCTCACACGTCCGTGTTTGCACACGGACCGTGTGACTTTCCATGACCCCGCACGCACACATGCAGGCATCTTCGGCAGCACGGATGTCACACGGATCGCACACTGATGTGATCCATGCAACATCAGTGTAAAACATACCAGAGAAAATATGGGTCTTTTTAATAAAAATATTTTCTATATTTACTTCTCTCCAGCGATGCTGTCTCCAGCTCTGCTGCCTCCCACTCTTTATCGCCGCTCAATATACTCACTGAATATTCAGTGCCCTGTGGAGCTGGAAGCAGGGACAGTGCTGGGGACTTCAGTGCCAGGGACCGCATCGCTGGGTGAGTGTACAGCAGACTGTGTGTGTGTATGTGTGTGTGTATACATGCATGTGCGCTATGTGTGTATGCGCCGGTGTATCCATGTGTGTCTGCTATGTGTGTGTGTGTATACATGCATGTGCGCTATGTGTGTATGCGCTCGGTGTATCCATGTGTGTCTGCTATGTGTGTATATGTGCTCAGTGTGTGTGTATATATGCATGTGCACTATGTGTGAATGCGCTCGGTGTATCCATGTGTGTCTGCTATGTGTGTGTGTATATACATGCATGTGTGCTATGTGTGACACGGACATCTGAAGGCAGCCGTACACTGTGTACAGGACAGTGGCTGCGCCGCAACTTCCTGGTCACATGACAACACGTGATCGGAGCTTGTCGCGCGGCAACTGTAGTGTACACAGTGCACGGGAGCGCGCCGGATCGGACAAAGTGGAGAAAAGGTAAGCAACAGTGCTGACGTGTGCCGGGAGCCGGGGTAAGCTAGTAAGCATGTTACACATCGGGTAACTAAGGAAAGCGTTTTTTATAGTTACCCGATGTGTACCATGGATACCAGCCTAAGCCGGCTCCGACACACGTGTGTCAGGAGGTGGGGTAAGCTAGTGGCTTTTCTCCACTTTGTCTTGCCGGTGTGGGCTTCAGCAGTCACCTGGGAGTCGGGCATCTCCGTGTGGGTTCGGGGAATGCGTGCGGGAGGCGGGGCCAGGGCGAGCATCCAATGCGTGAGGGGTGGGGCCTGGCCGAGCCGCCAATGCGTGCAGGAGGCCGGGGCAAGCGGCCAATCCATGCGGGGGGCGGGGCCAGGCCGAGCCGAGCGGCCAATCCGTGCAGGGGGGCGGGGCCATGCTGAGCCCAGCGGCCAATCCGCTGGTTGTCACTGTAACGACACAATTTTGGAGCAAGACAGATAGACAGACAGACAGAGAGAATAAGGCAATTATATATCTACAGTAGATGTTTAGCAAAGTATATTGCGTTCAGTGGTTTAATTACATTGTCATTGGCTTCTCTTTCCTTAATGAAACCCACTTGTTCTGGGTTAATTAGATCAGGTATTATGTTTTGGATTCTTTTCGCTATGATTTTGGCATACAGTTTTATGTCATTATTTATCAATGAGATTTGCCTGTAACTTCCACAAAGGGTTGGATCTTTTCCTTCTTTTGGGATTAAAGTTATGTGGGCTGTCAGAGTTTCTTTGTTGAATGGGTTGGTTTTGTTTATATGGTCAAAGTAGTTTGTCAAATGTAAGGAGCTAATTCTGTTTTAAATATTTTATAGTATTCAATTGAAAAGCTGTTTGAGCCTGGGCTTTTCCCTCCTGGAGTTGAGATTATGGATGATTCTACTTCTTGGATGGATATTGGGTTGGTTAAGTTTTATGCTTGTAGTGTGGTGAGTTTGGATAGGTTCAGGTCTTTTAAATTTTTTTTTATGAGTTTTGTTTTTTCCTCTTTGGAGTTTTGGGCAGTTTTGAGATTGTATAGGTTAGAGTAGTATGAAGAGAAAATATTGGCGATGTCTTCTGTTTTATGAAATATGTTGTCATTTGTGTTTTTAATTTTTGGAATGAAATCTGTGTTTATTTCTTTTTTGATCATATTTACTAGGTTGCGTCCACATTTGTTGTCATAAGGATAAGATCTGAACCTTGAATAGTTAAGATATTTTTCACTTTTTTTATTTAAAAGGTGTCTGAGCTCAGATCTTAGTCTATATAAGACCTTCTCTAATGAAGGATTTTGCTTAATTTTGTGTTGTCCTTCCAAAATTTTTATTTGGTTTAAAAGAGATATAGTTTTTTTTCTCTTCCTTTTTTGGTTCTTGTGCCTAGCTCTATCAAAATACCACGTAAAAAAGCTTGCTTCCCAAGTATTGGAGTCACATGTGTTATTAGTTCAAATTTCTTTTGAATAGAAGCTCTTATATAGTCTTGGGAAATTTTACTTTTTAATAGGCTATTATTGAGTTTCCAATTAACTGGACATTTTTTATATTGGGATATCCCTATAATCAGGAGTAAGGGGGCAAGGTCTGATAGTAATATTATGTCGTAATATGTTTTTTGGACATTGCTTAAAAGTTGATGCGGTATGAATAGGTAGTCTATTATCGAATATTTTTTATGTATCTGCGAATAGTAAGAGGGGTGCGAGATTCTCCAGGTATCAACCAGGAGTAATTCTGTTAGGGATTTCTTAACAAATTTTACTGTTTTGAGTGGGATTGAGGAGTGTCCATCTGATGTGTCTAAGGGGGTTGAAGAGGAATATTAAAATCTCCTCCAAATAATAAAGTCCCTTCTGAAAAGTGATGCATGGTGTTGAATACTTTTTTGAAGAAGGAAAGTTGGTTGGAATTAGGGGCGTAGATATTTGTAAGTGTGTATAGCGAATTATATAATTGACATTTCAGAAGTATAAACCTACCATCTGGGTCATGAGTAAAGGGTATCTTTATATGTCTAATGATCGAGACACCTTTATTTTTCTTAATTGGAGAATTGGCGTTAAACCATCTAGTATAAGATTTATTTTTAGTTATTGGCGTGTATGTCTTTTTGAAGTGTGTCTCTTGGAGAAGGGCGATATCTATTCGATGTTTGTCTAAGTAGCTCAATATTTGTGATCTCTTTTGGGGAATGTTCATGCCTTTAACATTAAATGTTACAATATTAAGGTTAGCCAAACTTACGATGGAAGAGGTATGTAATTGTCTGCGTAGGCTGGGCAGGTAATTGGATGGGATGGGGGGGTTTAGTGTAGGTATTGGTGTGTAATATTTGAGTCTCTGTCATGGTTTTAAAAAGTTGTGGATTTCTCAGTGTGAGAAAAAGGATTGCAGCTGGGTGGGATAGGGTAAGTTAAGCTAGTCCCATCCAGGGAATTTTGCAAAAGTGGAGATTTAGGTTCTTCGGGGCGTGTGCCTGAAATATGGTGTTATTTGCTTTTTTTGTTTTTTTTTTCCTTTCTCTGTTCCCTTTTGTGTTTTGAGGAATGTGGAAAAAAAGGAGCCAGCATGATCTGAAATTGGCATGCATCATATAAAAAGTGAAAATTCACAGATTTATTCCAACTGTACTATAATAAAAAAAAATGAGATTTTTAGCAAATAATTGATCAATTTTTTGAGCCACCCCTGCCAACGTCATGGCAAATCTCAATAGGGGGGTCCTACTCTATATTCTGTATTTCATGTCCCATGCGGCCTCCTAGATAAAGTTAAAAGCAGAACCATAATGGAGCACACATACCTGTAACCTGTATATAGCCGCTTCCATGTTGCAAAAAAGGCAATTGTGGATAGAGACCAGCCCAGGTCCCAGCATGTGGAGCAAGCTCTACACATACCAGGACTATATCAGAACTGATCCTCCCAGTGCCAAACAGCAACCATTGATAAAGGCGGACCAGATCCAAGAATGGTGCTTAATTAGCATTGCCTGTGGAAAGGGGTGAGGTAACTGAATCTGAACAGCTACCAACAGTAGGAATACATTGCAAACCAAAATCAGGCGTGCATGGTATGGTGATGGTCAGTCACCAGAAATTGTAGCATAACTACGGTCATAACAGAGAAAAAAAGGAGCCAGCACGATCTGAAATTGGCATGCATCATATAAAAAGTGAAAATTCACAGATTTATTCCAACTGTACTATAATAAAAAAAATGAGATTTTTAGCAAATAATTGATCAATTTTTTGAGCCACCCCTGCCAACGTCACGGCAAATCTCAATAGGGGGGTCCTACTCTATATTCTGTATTTCATGTGCCATGCGGCCTCCTAGATAAAGTTAAAAGCAGAACCATAATGGAGCACACATACCTGTAACCTGTATATAGCCACTTCCATGTTGCAAAAAAGGCAATTGTGGATAGAGACCAGCCCAGGTCCCAGCATGTGGAGCAAGCTCTACACATACCAGGACTATATCAGAACTGATCCTCCCAGTGCCAAACAGCAACCATTGATAAAGGCGGACCAGATCCAAGAATGGTGCTTAATTAGCATTGCCTGTGGAAAGGGGTGAGGTAACTGAATCTGAACAGCTACCAACAGTAGGAATACATTGCAAACCAAAATCAGGCGTGCATGGTATGGTGATGGTCAGTCACCAGAAATTGTAGCATAACTACGGTCATAACAGAGAAAAAAAGGAGCCAGCACGATCTGAAATTGGCATGCATCATATAAAAAGTGAAAATTCACAGATTTATTCCAACTGTACTATAATAAAAAAAATTAGATTTTTAGCAAATAATTGATCAATTTTTTGAGCCACCCCTGCCAACGTCACGACAAATCTCAATAGGGGGGTCCTACTCTATATTCTGTATTTCATGTGCCATGCGGCCTCCTAGATAAAGTTAAAAGCAGAACCATAATGGAGCACACATACCTGTAACCTGTATATAGCCACTTCCATGTTGCAAAAAAGGCAATTGTGGATAGAGACCAGCCCAGGTCCCAGCATGTGGAGCAAGCTCTACACATACCAGGACTATATCAGAACTGATCCTCCCAGTGCCAAACAGCAACCATTGATAAAGGCGGACCAGATCCAAGAATGGTGCTTAATTAGCATTGCCTGGTGGCTGGTCACCACCATGCTATGCACGCCTGATCTTGGTTTGCAATATATTCCTCCTGTTGGTAGCTGTGCACATTCAGTTGCCTCACCCTTTCCACAGGCATTGCTAATTAAGCACCATACTTGGATCTGGTCCGCCTTTATCAATGGTTGCTCTCTGGCACTGGGAGGGTCAGTTCTGATATAGTCCTGGTATGTGTAGAGCTTGCTCCACATGCTGGGACCTGGGCTGGCCTCTATCCACAATTGCCTCTTTTGCAACATAGAAGCGGTTATATATACAGGTTACAGGTATGTGTGCTCCATTATGGTTCTGCTTTTAACTTTATCTAGGAGGCCGCATGGCACATGAAATACAGAATATAGAGTAGGACCCCCCTATTGAGATTTGCCGTGACGTTGGCAGGGGTGGCTCAAAGAATTGATCAATTATTTGCTAAAAATCTCATTTATATTACAGTACAGTTGGAATAAATCTGTGAATTTGCACTTTTTATATGATGCATGCCATTTTCAGATCGTGCTGGCTCCCCTCTCTCTCTGTTTTGAGGAATGTGTAGTTTTAAAAGTTTCAGTGAAGTGGTCAAGGAGATATCATCTCCCAGCAGAGTCTTAAGGTACCGTCACACTAAGCGACGCTCCAGTGATCCCACCAGCAACCTGACCTGGCAGGGATCGCTGGAGCGTCGCTACATGGGTTGCTGGTGAGCTGTCAAACAGGCAGATCTCACCAGCAACCAGTGACCAGCCCCCAGCCAGCAGCGACGCGTGGAAGCGATGCTGCGCTTGGTAACTAAGGTAAATATCGGGCAACCAACCCGATATTTACCTTGGTTACCAGCGCACACCGCTTAGCGCTGGCTTCCTGCACTCCTAGCCAGAGTACACATCGGGTTAATTACCCGATGTGTAGTCTGGCTATGTGTGCAGGGAGCAGGGACCCGACACTGGCAGCGTGAGAGCGGCGGACGCTGGTAACGAAGGTAAATATCGGGTAACCAAGGAAAGGGCTTCTTGGTTACCCGATATTTACATTGGTTACCAGCGTCCGCAGAAGCCGGCTCCCTGCTCACTGCACATTCAGTTGTTGCTCTCTCACTGTCACACACAGTGATGTGTGCTTCACAGCAGGAGAGCAACAACTAAAAAATGGTCCAGGACATTC
The DNA here is from genome assembly GCF_048569485.1 of Anomaloglossus baeobatrachus. NCBI lineage: Eukaryota > Metazoa > Chordata > Amphibia > Anura > Aromobatidae > Anomaloglossus > Anomaloglossus baeobatrachus. The sequence continues at coordinate 127,564,711 of NC_134362.1, forward strand.
AGCAACAACCAGCGACCTCACAGCAGGGGCCAGTTTGTTGCTGGATGTCACACACAGCAACATCGCTAGCAACATCGCTGTTGCGTCACAAAAGTCGTGCCTCAGCAGCGATGTTGCTAGCGATGTTGCTTAGTGAGACGTGGCCTTTAGCTAATGTGTTATAGAAAAGAGATTTAACAAACCAGTGATAGGTATTGAACATTACCCAATATAAGCATAATAATTGTGCATTAATCAAAAATCAAAAACATAAGGTATAACCAGTGCTCTTCAAGTTTGTTTCACAAAAATCAAAGGGGGGTTTCAGTAACCTCAAAGATAAGGCCTTACAGTGTTATAACTTGTGCAAGTAGATTGTCCAATCCCCAGGCAGTTAGAAGAAGAAATGGTTCCCAATTCTTGGAATGGTAACAGAAATTAAATTTCAATAGATCTAATATGTGTTAGGCCCGTTTCACACGTCAGTGAAAAACAGTGACGTTTTTCACTGGCGTATAAAACACGCACATGTCCCTGCGTGTGCCATGATTCACGGCACACGTGGGTTGTCTAAGTGCAATCCGGGCTCCGTTCTCCGTGGCCCGTGATTGCACTTAGAAAACAACTCACCTGTGCGCGCTCCCGCTCTCCATGGTGCTGATCGCTCCCGCGGTGCAGCATCCGGCCGGCGCTGACCCCCGCAGCAGCTGCTTCCGGGTCGGCTGTGTCGCGCATAATGAATTTGCGCGACAATAATAAGCCGGCTCAGAAGCAGCAAGCAGAACGGGCTGCAGAGGACATCGCTGGACGCCGGGTGAGTAAAAATGATTTTTATTTTAAAAGTACGTTTTTTTCTGGCACGTGTTTCACGGACCACACCACTGCGTGGTCCGTGGAACATCAGTGATGCCAGAAAAAAATGGACATGTCTCCGTGCGGCAATCACGGACATGCGGGTACGCCGCACGGAGACACGTGCAGTGAAAAATCACTGACGTGTGAGCAGACCCATTCATTGTAATGGGTCTGTGTATGTCAGTGATTCTGGTACGTTTTAAAAAAAGCACAAACGTACCAGAATCACTGACGTGTGAAAGGGGCCTAAAGCAGATAATACAATGAACTCAGATGTATTCAAGAGACAATAATCAGGCATAATTGGGTCCTCTGCCCTCATCAGGGGAGCGAGAGAGGAATAAAAAAAAAAAGGAGGGGGGGGAAGGTGACGAAGAACCAGCTCATCTCCCAATCCTTGTAGAGGATTCTCATTTTCAACAGACCGTTTTTTATAATTGAAAAATGAGGTCAGGTATGTAAGGGCGCTCAGAAGTCATCATCTATCTTCATCTTGCTCCCTTTGTCCTTTTCTCGGTGTCTTCTTTGGTCCAGAGTTTAGTCTTCTCACTTTATTTGCTCTGGTAGGTGACATTGTGGTCCACTTGTCGTGTTTGGGTAGCGCTGGTAAATCAAAGAAGTCCTCTGTGGAGGTCCAGTCAGGGATCTTTAGGTGTGCTAAGTCCAGTTTGTTGAGGAAAAATTGAAGGTCATCTGGAGTTTTGATTATTAGGTTTTTATTGTTGTAAGAGATTGCGAGAGCGAAGGGAAACAACCATCTATAGATTATATGTTTCTCTCTCAAGGTTCTTGTCAAAGTTTGTAGTTGTTTTCTCAAGTCTAATATGAACTTTGAAAGGTCTTGATATATTTGTATTTCTGTCTCTTCATATTCGATCTTTCGAGCATGTTTCGCTTCTAGACCAATGTCATTAGTCTCCTCCTTTCCCAGGAGAGTGTTGAATATCTGCATAAGCGTGGCGTGGATGTCTTTATCTTCTACTGTCTCCGGTAGTCCTCGAGTTCTAAGGTTGTTTCTTCTGGACCTATTTTCTAGGTCAACCATGTGTAGTTTTTGTAAGAAAATTTCTTTTTGTTTATCGACAAGAATCTCTGTCACTCTCTCAGAATGTGTTGTGATTTCGCGAGGGTGTGAATTCTTGTGTAGATCTGTTTGATATTGCTTTTTAGTTCAGCATTTTCTTCTTTTACTGTCTGCGTGAATTCTTTAAAGAGGTTTCTGATGCAGTTTGCAGTAGGAAGAGCTCTAATGTGTTCCACGAGGTTGGAGTTTCCTTTTAATATGTCTTCCTACTCTTCACTGTCTGACATTGAGAAGTTGGTCGCTGGGGTTTGTTTAGGTTTCTGTGCCATCATATCAAGGGTGTGTTGTTTTTTGGGCTTGTCTCCTTCTTGGTTCTTTTTTGGGGTTTTCAGAGCTTTGTTTGGCTTATCAAGTTGTAATTTAGTGTTCCTCCCCATTTTATGTAACTGGTCTTGATGGAACTTTGCTGGGAGAAAAGGGGGTATGTTAACGCATTTAGGAAAAGTTCGTCTTTATCTTTTTTTTTTTTTTTTCCTTCTTTCCTGCCTCTCAAAGATGTAGTGTTTCTCTCACCTCTACTCTGGGATGGTGGCCTGTGGCCTTGTGGGAAGCTTCTTTTTAGTCAGGGCCTCTTTAATGGAGGGAGATTTTCTTGAAGAAAGGTGCACTTGTAAGGTTGACATCTACCAGTGCATTTTGCCTTACGATTTCAGTCGGGGGGAGACGGTCATTTAACGTCGCCTCGCAGAGCCACAGGAGGTAATGGGGACTGGATGGATCTTGTTTTTGCTTTTAGCACGGTCTTTGTGTTGGAAGGAAGGTCCTGCCAAGGGGAGGTTGGAGAGTCACTCCAAGGGGTACTTTGCACACTACGACATCGCAAGCCGATGCTGCGATGCCGAGCGCGATAGTCCCCGCCCCCGTCGCAGCTGCGATATCATTGTGATAGCTGCCGTAGCGAATATTATCGCTACGGCAGCTTCACATGCACTCACCTACCCTGCAACGTTGCTGTGGCCGGCGACCCGCCTCCTTATTAAGGGGGCGGGTCGTGAGGCATCACTGCGATGTCCCACGGCAGGTGGCCAATAGGAGCGGAGGGGCGGAGATTAGCGAGGAACAACATCGGACCATCGCATCAGCGTAATTATGGAATTCGCCCAAGCTACACCGTTGACACGATTATGACGCTTTTGCGCTCGTTAATCGTATCATCTAGGATTTACACACTACGATGTCGAGAGCGACGCAGGAAGTGCGTCACTTTCGCCATGACCCCACCGACATCGCACCTGCGATGTCGTAGTGTGCAAAGTACCCCTAAAGGGCTTATCTCCTATCTTCTAAGGCCGGATCCTCTAGAAAGGGTGCCTCTTTTTTTTTTTTTTTTGCACTCACTAAGCCCTTTTTCCACTTCTCACCTCAATGTGAACGATAAAATCAGAGCTGAGTGAGGTGTTTTACTTTAGGGTCTTATGTATTATAGGTCCTGTGATACGAGTGGGTTCTCCAACCACTTTCTTCCCCAAAGCCTGTCAACTACTATTATTCCTTCCCTGCGCTCCTGTAAAATGGATGCCGGAGGTTATTTTCTTCCCGCCTCTTTTATTCTGTTGTTTGTCTTCTCCTTTTGCTCTCTCCCTTTTCCAAACAGCACTGGACCCGGGTCTCTCTGATCTCGCCCCCCCCTTGAACATCTCACCTTTCAGTGACTCTCAAAGCGATAGGGGCCGGCACGGTACCGCACACCATTATACGGAGCTGCCAGAGTCAGGTCTCGCTATGGGGGAGGGGGGATCCAGCGTGTAACCCAGCTCTGTAAGCCCGCGGTGTCTGCCATCTCACCTCCAGTCGGGGCTGCCGCTGGATCGTTAATGAAGTGAGGGAGAGCAGGTCTGCCTCCTTGTTGCAGTCCGGTGCCAGACTACTTTTTCTCCTCCGGGGTGCATGCAGTAGGCCTCAAACTCCTTCTCTGTCAGATGTCGCTTTCCTGCTGAGGATTGGAGTCACGGTCTCTCGGGTATCTCGCCGACTGGAGCTGGATCCGGAATCGATCTGGGTGGTCTGGCTTCTCCTACCGGGTGCTTCAGAGGGAAGAAAAGGCTAGGTAGGGAGTAAAAATCTTATTTTTTGGTCACCTAGGAGCAGGAGATATGGTGCGGTACGTCTGCACTGTCCTGTTTCTTGGCCACGCCCTCTGAAATGGATTTTTCAATACTGTTACAGCACAACGGACTCTCATCAAATAAAAAAAATCGTTACCGGAGCTGGAATATAAAGAAAAGGGCAAAGAGAAGGATGTGAAAAGACACAATTTGGGGATTAACAACAACATCCTTGAGCCCACAGACTCTATAGTATAGGAGATTGAATATATGGAGAATCATATCAACAGTAAATATTGACTTAGTGTTACCATCTGCCTACACTTTAGACTCGACTTCGCAGGTGCTTAGGTTGTACCTGCTGCACATTGCTACTCGGCCATACCTTTGGGTATCTGGACTTCTCTTGTGCTTACTGTACTTGCACTCTGGACTCTACACAAAGACGCTTGTTAATTGGTGCCGGTCTTGCTCTGATCATTAAAGCTCTTCTCTTCCCTCAAGCTTTGTCTGAGTCGATTCTTTGGGTCAGCTGCCACAGTCCTCTGTAGTCCTGTGGGTTCACTACCATGCTCCCCATGGGTAACGCAATATTGGATTTCCAAAATTGGCAGTAGATATCCCCATGTTCTTAATGATGGTTTGAGCTTCACCCCATTTTTGTGATTTCATTACGGCACATACAGGTGTTTTATGAATAAAATATTTTATCCTTTTTAAAAAGGTTCTCTCTTATAGGATTCTGCTGCCCACCATCACCTTGTGATGGTTTTTCCACATGAGCCTCCACTGGAGAAAATTAAGTACACCTATCTATACATCTTGCTTCTTACTAATTTATAGATTTCTGCATGTTCTTATTCCTTTCTGGTATTCATATATACCTCCCATTACCATATATCTTGGACTCTGTGCACTTTCTCTTTTCTACTGTAAATGTTGCATGTTATCATCATGGGCATTCCCTATATAGTTATCATATTTTGCACCTTGGTATTTTCTTTTTCCATATAATGTATTGTATGTCTTTTTTCCATTATGTTTTTTTCCACCACTTTTTCAAATTTATGTGTCTTATGGTATTATTTATCTTTTGGGTCTTGTACTACTGAAGATGGGTACCAGCACCTTTAATGTCTCTGCATGTCTATGCATTCAATCCTTATTTCAGTCATCCATTTTTGCATGTGCACTTATTATGATGTATATTGTTCAAGACATATGGTCTTGACCAATGGTCTTAACACCTTTATATGTGTTACGCTGGCGCACTCTTAACATGCTGCTTGAATATAGCGCCTTTTGCATAATATGCTACTACTGTCTAAATGCTGCTATTATTCACATGCAATCTGTACTTTCATTCATTTTGTGCCATTTTATGTTTACAAACTATTGCACGTTCATTCACCTTATGTCCGTTTATGCCTACATGCAATGTGCACTTTATAATGTTCTATTCAATCCATGTATTCCCCTGCCCTCAGCGTATTAGTTCACACATGAATGCTCATGATTGTGGCCTATTACTATAGCTTTGTCCTCCACATCCTCGCTTGCAGCGGTGTGCGCTCCCTCCCCTCGCTGCACTCGCATGATGTGACGCGCCCATGGGCTCTGTGAGTTACCTGTCACCGGGCCACAGTTCTACGGTGGCCTTGCCCGGTTCCGTGACCTCAGTGGTGTCAATAAAGCTGGGGATGGGGACGATGGGGGTAGTTGTTCGTGACGCCACCTGTGGTGTGCGGCCAATTATTAGCCGCCGCTGCGGGACTTATCTCTTCTGGGGTGGATGGTAATGCAGCTCGGGTGTCACAGCTCTGCACAGGTAGAGCTTGGCCCCAGAGAGGATGAGAGTAGTAGTAGATGAGAGTAGTAGTCGCCTATGGTGCAGGGGTGCAATGTTGGAAGCGCCGTCAGTAACGGGACGACACAGAGGGTGCAGTTCAAGTTCTTTACTCACTGGAAGCACACTATCGTTGGAGCACCGAGCTATGCTGTGATGGGCTTCAGCCGATCCCGGATACTTCGGAGGTCGAGGCTGTTGTTTCCTTCTGTGCATCTCCTTTTAATGGTTTCCCTCCACCCCCAGCTCCTGGGCCGTGGAATGGGTCACGGGTGCCTTCTGCACTCTCCGCAAACCATGGGATCCCCCTTCTTTCCTAAGAACCCGAGTCGAGCTTCCAGCTCCAGACCAAGGGTCCTGAACTGTCCGTGTCTCTGCTTATCTCCTCCGGAGTGTGACCTGGCACTTCCTGCGCCCGGATTTGACTGACTACTGAGTGTGATGGCTCCTAACTCCCCTGTAGGTGCCCCACCTCCTGGGTTTCTGAACTAGTGGGCAAGAGGTGTCCCGTACCTCGTGATGGCCACCCCAGCACCTACTCTAGCCCAGTACTAGTGGAAGAGCTCCCTTGTTATGTGTTAGCTGAGTGTGCTGTTGGATGTTTAATAGTGATGACCTCCACCGTATCCAAGATGAATACTGAACTTCTGGTGAGGTGCAGTGCCTGAAGCCGCTGGGGCGCGAAAGATGCGTCTGGTGTGGGCAGGTGGCGGTGACATCAGATACCAAACTGGGGACATTCCTGGAGTTGGCTGTATAGAGCCCCTGAACCCATCAGGGCACTACAAGGTACTGCATCCCGCATAAGATGCAGGGCCTACCCCCAGGGACCTGGAAGACCAGTGCCGGTAACAGCAAAACACATTATAATCCCAGTATTCCCCCATCCCCACAGACTGGTGACAGACTAGAATTGGACCCAATGGATGGCCACCCAGGGGTGGAGTCTATCCAGTCCACTAGACAATGACCAGGTGGGAGGGGATGAACAGATAGTTGGAGTTAGTAAGTGGGAGTGAGAGGAGACTGACGTAACTGCTCTGTCAAGAGAGTGTGACGGTGACCTGAGGGCCCAGGCGTGTGGTTGCCGATGGAGTACCGAGAAGTACTCCCGGAACCATAGAACTGATGGGGCACAGAGCCCTAGATCAGGCAAACGCTCCAGGCAGACCTGATAAAAATTTGCACAGTGAGGGGACCATCCAGGACCTCACTGACCTTATAAGTCTGGGGGCACCAGCAGTACCGGGAGAACCAGGGATTGGAACACCGACCCTACAGGGTTCACACTGCCCGCCGTACAGACCAGAGACTGAGAGACAAACAGGAGGGGACCCTTAGACGCTCCAAGCCACGGGAACCCATCAACTTGAGAAAGTTGCGGGGGAAAGAATCCACCAGTTCATCAACTGGCACTAGGACTAAGGGAACCAGAGGTGAATACCAGCCTTCCTCCGGGTAACAGTTACCATCTACTGTGAGTAAAGAGAACCAGTTACAGAGCAACCCGTCGTGTGTCCTACCTTTCTTTCCGGGCCTAACTCTATTACCATCCCCCTGGGGCCCCGACCCTACTTGCAGAGGGCCCAACATCCAGGTTGCCATCACATCAGCCCCATCACCATAACCGCAACTCGCAATTGGCATCACGACATAAACTTTATTAACTATTCCCTTGTATATAAACCCCTTTTTAATGTGACCCCCAGGGTCACGGAACTGGGCAACGGCCACCCAGTGACACATCCCAGTAGTACACTGCCCAGGACCGAGTACCCCATAGCCCTGGGTGGCACAGCTTTCTTGGGGTCACGAACAGGATTGGACTGGACCCGTTAAAACAGGTGACGTGTGCCTTATGGACTGTTTTTGTAACTTGTGCAACTGTCGCCATTTTGTGTGAAAAAGTAACTGCGCCATCACTGTGGTGAAAAGGGCGCGAAAGGGGCCCACAACTCCTGCAAGCTCGGGCAGAAGGAGCCGGTGACCTAACCTGGAAGCTCTCAAAGTGCGCCAGTCCCCGCAAGAGTGGTCAGAAAAACCAAGGGGGACGGGAAAAATGCAGGCACAAGATGATGGAAGTGCAGCAGGGCCTGATCTGGTAGCACAAGGCGACGGGAATGCAGCGGGACCTGCGCCGGTGGCGCAAGTGGCTGCGCCCAGAGCCAAAGCGGTGGCACCGATCATGCCGATCACCCTGCTATATATCCCTGGAGCAGCATAGCTGCCGCAGTATGATGGTAAATCGGATGCCTTACTCAGGTTCAAAAAGAGAATATGCACTGTACTGGACATGTATGCAATGACCGGCAAGCAAAGGGCTTCTGTGGTGCTGGGACAGTTAACAAGTGCAGCGGAGCTTGAAGTAGAGACCTAGTCAGATGAAGACCGGGGATCAGTGAACACCATCTTCGAAAAGCTAAAGATTGTTTTTGAGACCCGTACAGAGGCCGAGCTGAGAATGGGATTTTATAACTGCAAACAGCGGCCCCAGGACAGTATCAGAGACTATGCCCTAAGATTACAAGCAGCACTGTGGACCTTGAAATATGTAGACCCCATCAGTGATCCAGAAGGGAACAAGATGATGATTGAGCAATTCCTGCAGGGGTTACCATCAGTGGAGGACCGCAAGCAGCTGCGCCTGTGTGCCCTGGAATATCCAAATGTGGACTTTGCTGTTCTAAAAGACCGTGCCATAAAAGCCCTGCACCCTCTGCAACCACAGACTCTACCCCCCAGTCCTGGCAAGCCAGCACCTCACCTACAAGAGTGGAGCCCTCCTCTTTAACCGTGGTAGAAGCTAACAGACAGGCAGCACCCCCTGGTGCTCCAACTGACTTGTGTTCCCAAGTGCAACAGCTGAGCCAGATGTGGCTATGATACTAAAAATGATGCAGCTCCAGCCAGAACTCAAGTCGGAGGAGAAGATCCAGCTAGCTGACTTCCCTGAGGACGTCCCATGGATGCGAGGAACGAGGATCCCATCGTACAGAGGGAGGAGCAGCGATCGCTATGATTCATCCGGACAACCCATCTGCGTTACAATAAGGCCGGCCATTTTGCACGAGTGTGTCCTTTAAACTGGCCAACACTGGGGTCAAGGGCCAACCCCCAGGAGTAAGACGACAAGGCCCATCTGATTGGCGTAACTGGAATGTGGGAGTACGACCATTTCTGTCCATCACCCTGGACGGAATTTCCACCTCTGCATTGTTGGACACTGACACGCAGGTAACAACCATTCCGTATGTACTCTATAAAAAATTTTGGTCAGATGCTGAACTCACCCGGCCGGACTCAGGCCTCACTATTTATGCAGGTAATGGATTACCAGTGACTCAGATTGGGTTTAAGGAGGAAACCATAAAAGTGGGGAGGGTGAAGTTAAAAAACCAAGGATTGATTGTAGTGGAAACTGACGGCAGTGATAAGAATCCAAAGATGATTTTGGGAACTAATGTGATTGAAAATTGTTTGGGGGAAATGTTGTTCTTATGCCAGCGTCACACGGGACGATCTATCGTGTGATCGCACGAGTGATCGTACCCGCCCCCGTCGTTTGTGCGTCACGGGCAATTAGTTGCCCGTGGCGCACAAAGTCGTGAACCCCCGTCACACGTACTTACCTCCCGAACGACCTCGCTGTGGGCGGCGAACATCCTCTTCTTGAAGGGGGAGAGACGTTCGGCATCACAGCGACGTCACTCAGCGGCCGGCCAATAGAAGCGGAGGGGCGGAGATGAGCGGGACGTAACATCCCGCCCACCTCTTTCCTTCCGCATTGCCGGCGGGACGCAGGTAAGCTGTGTTTGTCGTTCCCGTGGTGTCACACGGAGCGACGTGTGCTGCCACGGGACCGATGAACAACTGGAGCACAGAAGGAGGACCGACTTTTTGAAAATGAATGACGTGTCAACGAGCAACGATAAGGTGAGTATTTTTGCTCGTTCTCTGTCATTCCTAGGTGTCACACGGTACGATATGCCTAACGATGCCAGATGTGCGTCACTAACGTCGTGACCCTGACGACATATCGCCCGATATATCGTACCGTGTGACGCCGGCATTACTCTAACAGATTGCTGAAACTGCAGGTGCTGGGCAACAGAGGGTCCTGCAAAGAGAAATTAAAGCCCTCCTGCAGAGACAACAGGTAAACCTATCTGGCGGGGAAATTGGTAATGTTTGGGTAATAGACTCCTGCCCTATTGTGATACCCCCGCAAAGTGAGATGATGATATGGTGTCAGGCAGCAGTTGGCCTCAAGGGGCAGGATTACTAGGCAGTGGTGGAGCCCATATACTCTAGAAAATTGGTCAACCATCTTAACCGCCAGGGGAGTAGTCGATGTTCGCAAGGGAAGAGTGCTTGTGTGTGTGTTAAATTGTGAGGAGGAGGAAACCAAATTGCCCAGGTATGCTACCATTGCTTAACTGTTCACTGTCACAGATGAGTCAATCCAGGCAGTAGAACCACTGACCTCATCAGAACAGGCAGAAGATAATCACCTCCAAGAACAATTAGAGGGTTGGTGTCAGGAACTGCATGTAGGTAAAGATTCAACCCCTTCACATCAGAAACATGGAGTCTACTGGGTAGTACAGGAATGCGAACAGGTTTTCAGTAAGAATCCACTGGTCTTTGGGAAGATAAAAGGGTTACACAATCACATACCCACAGGTAATCATCCACCCATCAAAGAAAGATACAGACCCATACCATCCACTCACTATCAGTGTGCCAAGGATATGTTGAGGAACATGAAGGAAGCTGGGGTTATTAGAGATAGTTGTAGCCCCTGGGCAGCTCTACTGGTTCTAGTAAAAAAAAAGGATGGCACCATGAGGATGTGTGTGGACTATATGCAAATCAATTGAATAACTCACAAGGATGCTTTTCTGCTACCCCGCATAGAAGAGTCGCTGGCTGCACTGAAGGCTGCTAATTACTTTTCTACCCTAGATCTCACCAGTGGCTATTGGCAGGTCTCTGTCGCTGAAGAGGATCGGGAGAAGACTGCAATAGCCACACCAACGGGCCTGTGTGAATTCAGCAGCATGCCGTTTGGACTGTCTAACGCACCGGGAATGTTCCAAAGATTAATGGAACGCTGCCTGGGACATCGCAACTGTGAGACAGTATTGCTCTACCCGGATGATGTTATCGTGTACTCAAAGACCTACGAAGAACACCTTGGACATCTAACTGAGGTATTTGAAGCGTTGTCGAAGTATGAGATGAAGTTGAAGCCGTCCAAGTGCCATCTATTGAAACCCAAGGTCCAGTATCTCGGGCATGTGGTCAGTGCCGAAGGGAGTGGCACCAGACCCAGAAAAGATTACAGCCATGAAGAAATGGCCAAGACCGACCACCGTCAAAGAGGTACGTCAGTTCCTGGGCCTGGTAGGATACTATAGGAGGTTCATAAAGGGCTATACAAAGATGGCAGCACCGTTGCAGGAACTCCTGGTAGGCCAGGCCAAAAGGGGCAAGACTTCTGGTCCTCCATTTTCATGGGGTGAAGGAGAGGAGAATTCCTTCAGACAGATGAAGTGGGCCCTGACTGGTGATGAGATTCTGGTGTATCCTGACTACCCTTTTGTGCTGTATACCCATGCCAGCAACGTAGGATTGGGAGCTGTGCTATCTCAAGTGCAGAATGGCAAAGAAAGAGTGATTGCCTACTCAAGCAGGAAGCTCTGTCCTACTGAGAGGAACCCTTAAAACTACAGCTCCTTCAAGCTGGAGTTCCTGGCCTTGGTCTGGGCAGTAACAGAGCGGTTTAAACACTATCTGGCAGCCACGAAGATCACCATCTTCATGGACAATAATCCGCTGACCCATCTGGATACGGCAAATCTGGGTGCATTGGAACAACGCTGGTTTGCTCGACTAGCAAACTATGATTGCACTATCAAGTATCGGGCTGGTCGCTAGAACGCTAACACGGACGCGTTATCCAGGATGCCTCACTTATCAGATGAGGGAGAAGACGTAGATGAACTGGAGGAGATTGAGTTGCCAGCTTTCCACCATCACAGTGCTCCTCTAAACAAACAGTTCTGTAGCCGGCGACCAGGAGGCTGCATTGAATCCATTACCTAATCATGGATGGAAACAAACCCATGACAGTGACCCTGCGGTTAGACTGATGAAAGGACTGTTAACCCAACCAATTTCATGCCCAAGGCGGGCTTTGCACACTACGACATCGCAGGTGCGATGTCGGTGGGGTCAAATTGAAAATGACGTACTTCCGGCATCGCATGCGACATCGTAGTGTGTAAAGGCTCGATGATACAATTAACGAGCGCAAAAGCGTCGTAATCGTATCATCGGTGCAGCGTCGGCGTAATCCATAATTACGCTGATGCGACGGTCCGATGTTGTTCCTCGCTCCTGCGGCAGCACACATCGCTGTGTGTGAAGCCACAGGAGCGAGGAACATCTCCTACCGGCGTCACCGCGGCTTCCGTAGAATTTGCGGAAGGAAGGAGGTGGGCGGGATGTTTACATCCCACTCATCTCCGCCCCTCCGCTCTGATTGGCCACCTGCCGTGTGACGTCGCAGTGACGCCGTACGACCTGCCCCCTTAAAAAGGAGGCGGGTCGCCGGCCAGAGCGACGGTCGCAGGGCAGGTGAGTGCATGTGAAGCTGCCGGCGTAGCGATAATTTTCGCTACGCCAGCTTTCACAAGATATTGTACCTGCAACGGGGGCGGGGACTATGGCGTGCGACATCGCAGCATCGGCTTGCGATGTTGCAACGTGCAAAGCCCGCCTAAGTCCTGATGCTCCACCAGAAGCTCAATATCTCTGGAAGGAAAGGAGCAGGTTGTACATCCACCAAGGTAAACTGTGTCCACAAACTCGGTGATCAGTGGGAAGCATAACCCTACACAGGGATACCTTCCAATTCTGACAATAAGAAAACATTGGAAAATTTCATCCAGCACTTGAAGATATATTATTCCAATTCCACGATATTCATGGACTTGAAAAAATCATAAGCAATTTTATTGGTGTACAAAAGTACAAATAATTAAAATCATTGCGTCTTACGCGTTTCAAGCCAGACAAGGGCTCTTACTCATAGCATAACATGACTAAACAAACTAAAAACACTTTGTACACCATACCAGGAAGAAGAAGCCTCACCCCACCTCCAACTAATTAATCTATGCATCCAGATGAGTCATCAGGGTATGAACACGTAAATAACAAGGTTTATCTTGAGTTCTAAGAAAAATGTTTTTCATATACCGAATGAATAAAAAACAAACATCAAAAAGTATATAAAAAATATATCATGAAATTTTGTCCAAAATTTGTAGCGGACAAATCATCATGTTATATCAAACATATATTAGACACACGTCAAACATGTATTCTATATGAAAATATCAAAACAATATCATATCAAGTGTGTATACTACGACAAATTCCAAATAGTTCAGAAGTATATACTGACATATATCAAAGAACTTCTTGCATATAGATATTGAAATCAAAGAACTACCATATTGTATAGCATCACATAGAACATATATTCAATGCATATTGTGTGCTGAAAAATGAATTAATGCCATGCTAAAAAAATATATATATATTAAGCATAGTCAATATATTGACTATTGTGACGATAGACCAATGCATAACAGATCTTAATAATAATAGAGCAAATACGTTTTATAATTGAGGCCAGAGGGGCTGCTGGTCTGGAGGCATGAGATCCAAAAAGCCTCCCTGGCTGTCAAACGAGAGATCCAATCTCCACCCCTACTTGAGCATGAGACCTTTTCCAGGGCTGACACAATTAAACCTTCCATGCAACCACCGTGTTTTTCCAAAAAGTGACGTGATAAACCAGACGTGTTTTTTAACCGTGCCTGTGCCTTGATTGCAATCGGCTATGTGTTCTGATATGTGAACTTTAAGCTTGCGTTTTGTGGAACCGACATACTGCAAACGACATAAGTCACATGCAACCACATACACAATGTATGTTGTGTTGCAATTGACAAAGTCAAAGTATAATGTTTTCAGTGGCAAAAGAGTTAACAATAGTCCCTTTCTTTATATACTTGTGTCGCGGGCGGGGAAGAGGGTGTCGGCACACTACGCTCACCCCTTCTGCTCGGGTCCGGCGGCTGCTGCTCAGTGGTGGCTCGAGCGGTGGGCCGGATCCCGGGGGTTTCTCGAGCGGCACTCCTCGCCCGTGAGTGAAAGGGGGTTTGTTGGGTGTGGGGATGATTATTGTCCGTGACGCCACCCACGGTTGTGGTGATTTCACCACCGCTGCTCTATACAGGGATCCCGGGGATGGTGATGCGGAGCAGCCAGGTGTTGTGTTGCCCCTCCGTGGGTAGGGGTTGGTGATCCCGGGGCCCGGTGATGGTGAGGGAGGTGCAGGGCCTGGTGGGCGCAGGGACGCGGGGGCAGCGCTGTGCCTTGCGGCACTGTGGTACTCACTCAGCCTGAGACGTGGACACAGTTTGTACGGTAAACCAAACGGCTGGTAAGACGGTCTCACGGACGGCTGCACTTGCTCTCCCGGTATGTGACGGTGATGTCCCTCTTCCTTGCACCTTGGTGTACTTGTTGGTTGCGATGGGTCCCCACCGGTAACCCGATCCCCGGCTTCAAGCTGGACCGGGGGAGCTCTACTCTTTGCCCGCAGGCGCTGGCCCTAAGAAACGGGTGCCTTGGCGGTGGCGGTGTCTCTTCTACACTGGCTGGGCTGTTGCCTTCAATCGGGACTTGGTTGTTGGGGGATCTACGTCCCCTTCACTGACGGATTTGGCAAATTTGGCGACTCCTAGCCTTGCCGGGGTCCGAGAGGCCCCTGCCCTGGTTCTGACTGTCCTTCGGAACACTGCTCCAGACCGCCGGGCACACAGCCTACGGGGTCCTTCCAGGAACTTCCAAACGGTCCCCCTCCAGACAGTCACCGCCGTTGCTGACCTTGCTGACCTGGTCCTACACACAGCTGGACCCTTCAGGCTTTCTTTCTTTCCTGTCACCTCACTTGCTTTCCTCCTTTACTACTTTTCTTCCTTCCTTCACTTTCACTTAGCTGTTTACTTTAGCCCTGTCTAGGCTACTCCTCCACTCCTTCATGTCCCTCACTCGACTGCCTGGTCTCTCCCGCCTCCAGAGCTGTGTCCTCCTCGGTGGGCGGAGCCAACCGCCTGGCCCACCCCCTGGTGTGAATCATCAGCCTCTGGAGGAAGGCAACAAGGGTTTTTGGTTAGCTTAGATGTTCCTACCTGGGATGTAGGGTGTGGTGGTGTGTGACCTGTGTCCCCTGGCTTGCCCAGGGCGACACATTCCCCCTTAGCAAAATGCAGACCGTCCGCGGGCTGCCGTCCAACACCGGTTTTATTTTTCTGAAAAAGATAACATAGTGATATAACATATTTACATTTTTAATAATAACTCTTCCCAAGACGGGAGGCACATTTCTTTTAACGTTGCATAACAATTTACGGTTACGGTTTCCGCTCTCTCCCACCCAAGCAACCTGGCCCTGATGCTGCCCCTAAAGCCCAGGCAGCACCCCTTGACCCACAGTCCAGCACACGGTACCCGAGCGGGATCTGTCCTTCCCTCCAGAGGGTAGCCACCGGTTCCTTTGGTGGCTGGGCCCTAGCCTGCTCTGCTGAGGGCCCTCCCTCCAACCTGCCTCTCCGGAGGCGGCATAGCGGAAAACGGTAACAGTAAACAACATATTTACAAGCCACTTAACGTTTGTGGTTGCCCTGCAAGTTCACGGGCTTGTCCATGGATAGTCCTCCATGCAGAACTTTTTAAACGGTCCCCACTGGGACAACGGTGCCGGCTCCAGACGGTTGCAAATCACGGTAAATCAGGTGAAACTTCGGTATCATTTTTCATCATTTTCAACTTTTTCAAACTTTTCAAACAAACAACAAAGTGGTGGTCCCAACGGGGACGGTGCAGCGGGCATCCGCTGCCCTTGAGGCGGCTACCACCGCAGGGGGTCGGCCCACTCCGAGACCGAGCGGTACATGGGATTTTCCTCCCACTGGCAGTTCAACCCCGAACCACTGACAGCCGTTAGAAATGGCGGCGGAGGCGGCATACTTGGGACCTCTTCCTCCATCAACGACATCCTCTTCGGACCTCCAGCCGCGGTGCTGATGTCTGTCTCCCACTCAATCAGGGCCGGTTCTGGGGTTTGGGTGGACTGATCGCGATGCGGCACGGCCGCAGCGGCCCCTTGCTCACGGGCCCCCACTACGGCAACCATCCTTCGCATCTCTGCCTTCCAATCCATCAACTGCTGCAGGCTCTGCACCCTCACCTTCATGCAGAATCGGCCCAGCTCCCGCTCCAGCCACGCAGCGGTCCCGGCGGGGAGCTCACCCGGGCCGCAGTCCTCAAAAGCTACTCCGCCTCGTTTCCCCCAGAGCTTGGGTACTCCGGTGGCGGGTATTCCCGCTCTCCAATTCGAGGACGCTGCCATTTCTCCATTCGTGTCCCCGTCTTTTTAGCTGCGTTGTTACATGCAGCCAGCCGCCATCGCGTCCCCCTTAGCTCTTTTCGGCCCCTCCTCTCTCGGGGCGGGGTTTTGGCCTTCGCGCCTCTACTACTCGAGAAGACGCTCGAGTGGGAACTTTTCGCGCCAAAGATGGCGGCTTCTGAAATTTTTCTGCCGGATACCTCCAGCGGTAACAAGGCGCACCTCTACCAGACGGCAGAGCGGTAAGATCCTGTTCGTGACGCCAAGTTGTCGCGGGTGGGGAGGAGGGTGTCGGCACACTACGCTCACCCCTTCTGCTCGGGTCCGGCGGCTGCTGCTCAGTGGTGGCTCGAGCGGTGGGCCGGATCCCGGGGGTTTCTCGAGCGGCACTCCTCGCCCGTGAGTGAAAGGGGGTTTGTTGGGTGTGGGGATGATTATTGTCCGTGACGCCACCCACGGTTGTGGTGATTTCACCACCGCTGCTCTATACGGGGATCCCGGGGATGGTGATGCGGAGCAGCCAGGTGTTGTGTTGCCCCTCCGTGGGTAGGGGTTGGTGATCCCGGGGCCCGGTGATGGTGAGGGAGGTGCAGGGCCTGGTGGGCGCAGGGACGCGGGGGCAGCGCTGTGCCTTGCGGCACTGTGGTACTCACTCAGCCTGAGACGTGGACACAGTTTGTACGGTAAACCAAACGGCTGGTAAGACGGTCCCACGGACGGCTGCACTTGCTCTCCCGGTAGGTGATGGTGATGTCCCTCTTCCTTGCACCTTGGTGTACTTGTTGGTTGCGATGGGTCCCCACCGGTAACCCGATCCCCGGCTTCAAGCTGGACCGGGGGAGCTCTACTCTTTGCCCGCAGGCGCTGGCCCTAAGAAACGGGTGCCTTGGCGGTGGCGGTGTCTCTTCTACACTGGCTGGGCTGTTACCTTCAATCGGGACTTGGTTGTTGGGGGATCTACGTCCCCTTCACTGACGGATTTGGCAAATTTGGCGACTCCTAGCCTTGCCGGGGTCCGAGAGGCCCCTGCCCTGGTTCTGACTGTCCTTCGGAACACTGCTCCAGACCGCCGGGCACACAGCCTACGGGGTCCTTCCAGGAACTTCCAAACGGTCCCCCTCCAGACAGTCACCGCCGTTGCTGACCTTGCTGACCTGGTCCTACACACAGCTGGACCCTTCAGGCTTTCTTTCTTTCCTGTCACCTCACTTGCTTTCCTCCTTTACTACTTTTCTTCCTTCACTTTCACTTAGCTGTTTACTTTAGCCCTGTCTAGGCTACTCCTCCACTCCTTCATGTCCCTCACTCGACTGCCTGGTCTCTCCCGCCTCCAGAGCTGTGTCCTCCTCGGTGGGCGGAGCCAACCGCCTGGCCCACCCCCTGGTGTGAATCATCAGCCTCTGGAGGAAGGCAACAAGGGTTTTTGGTTAGCTTAGATGTTCCTACCTGGGATGTAGGGTGTGGTGGTGTGTGACCTGTGTCCCCTGGCTTGCCCAGGGCGACACACTTGCATAAACTACATCTGGGTAGGCCACATCTGTAGCAACCCTGTTGTTGTAACTATGTTTTTTTACCTTTTTCTACATTCGTGTATAC